>NW_009730053.1:19664-24193 GCF_000703405.1 Apaloderma vittatum | reverse complement strand
GCTGAAGTTCATCCATGATGTCTGTGTGCCAGCTCCTTTGTGAGTTGCTCTTTTCGAGTAAACTGCTTTCCCCATTCCCTTTCCAGAGTATATATTCCCTAATGCGTTCATAGACATCTACCCCACCTCCCCTTGGCACTCATGTTGGGAGCAGAAGCACACTGGGTTTTAGCAGGATTTCTCTTCTTTCCTGACCATCTTGGTGGACCTTCTTTTCACCTCTTCCAGTTGGCCTCCCAATCCCTCACGTCATTTCACCTGACAGTCCTCATTGAGTCAAAAATTGTCTCTTTCGGGCAAAGCTCCCTGGTTTGTTGGGTTTGAGGGGGGTTTGGCAACGTTGCCTGAAATGTTCAATTTGGCTGGAAAAGATGTCAGTGTTCCTCTGCAACATTTCCTGGGCTGCTTGCCTGGAAGGATCTTCTCAATCTCACACTCTGCCCGCAGGGAGGGAAAGGAGCTGACAAGTCCCAGGGAGGGAGAGGAGCTGGTGGTGGGAGCAGGACTGGAGGAGGAAGGCTGCAGCAGTGTGCAAGGGAGGAGGAGGAGGAGGGTCTGCTGGCAGCCCCCAGCAGTCTGCCTGGCAGACGCCTGCCAGCCTCACCAGGAGCAAAGGCCTTCATGAAAACCTTCTAAGCGCTCAGCTGGTATGTCAAAGGAAAAGAAATAGAAGAAACCTATTTTGGTTCCTTCAAAACAGTCAGATACTCACTCAGTACTGCTGGGCAGAAGAAGACACCATCTTTGTCTGGAGCAATTTTCCATGAGACTACTTTCTCCCGTCTCCACCCAAAACCCACTGCACCAATGCCTTCTCTGCTCCTCTCACAGCTCTCAATTTCCTCATTTACCCCTTTGTATTCCAATCTCATATTGAAACATCGCTCTTGCCTGCTGGCCAAGCACTGGTTATTTGTATTTCTTCCAAAGGTGCAAAGCATAGAAAATCACAGTCCAAAACATCATTTCTCCTGCCTTGTTAGCTTCTCTAAGCACATTTCAAGCAGCTCCAGGGAAACAGCCTGCAGACCCCACAGTCTGGCCAGTCCTGTTACCTGAGTGTATCCTCCTGATTTATTGCTCACAGACACACTGTAAGCGCCTTCTGCCAGCTCAGGCAATGCTTCCGTATCACTGACAGCACAGTTCTGTGCTGCTGGATCACCCAGCCGTGTAACATGCTTTGGTTGAGACAGGGACATACAAATGCTTTGGACAAGGTGTTAAGTTTCCCAAAGCACAGAAAATCACATTCTCCCAGTTTTGTAGCTGTGTGCTTTCTCTGCGTCCCTCTTTCCTTTCTCCTTCATGGGGCCAGATTTTAAAAACAGCATTTTTGATTTGCATTTTTTTTCTTGCCAAGAACATTGTCACCAAGATAAGGGCTGGAGATTTCCTTCCTCCTGGCTATAAACTGACTAATGTGTTTCAGGACCAACACTTTTCTAACCTGTGCTTTCTCATCGCTTTCTGTAGCCATCTCTTCCAGCCATATGTGCAGGGGAAAAAGTTGCACATACGAAAAAACTTATTATTCCGCATTTCTTGCCCCGGGATTTGAGTGTTTGGTTCATCGCCGCACTGGCTGCAGCCAGAATGTAGATGGCAGAGTCAAAGAGGGGACAGATGCTCTGCAAGGGGCAGCAAGCAGGACTGAGGGTGACAGCAGAGCAGCATCCCCAGCTGGAGAAACCCCTGTACCTGGGCAAGAACTGAGAGGGTCCAGTAATCCTAGCCAGGATCAGCCACAGCCCAGCGACCCAGGCAAGTGAAATAGTGACGGGGAAACTGCAAATCAAGCTGTAAGATCAAAGCCCAGGTTTGGGGGCATAACATCCCAGCAGCACAGCTCAGGCAAGGGCTGAGGAGCTGAGCCGAAGTGCAGCCTGGTGGCCCATGTGGACCGGATGCATGGATGGGGGCCCCGGTGGGGCTGCGCAGGGCACCAGAACCTGTCAGCATCCTCATGGCCTGGGCTGCAAGGGGCTGCAGAGCACACAGTGATCCCGCTGAGCTGCAACCTTCAGCGCCCCGACTGCTCTGCTGAGCCTTGCCACAAGCACTTACACCAGCGTGGCTCCCAGGAGCTGCCTTACCCCAGCCAGCTGGTTCTTTTTGCAGCAGAAACATTTCGTTCTTGAAAGATTCTTGGCTGCACTTTACCTTAAAAATAAAATGTACAAAATCAATCTGTGTTGCAATATTGAAATCTGACAGCATCACTCCGTGCAGGGCAGCCTGTTTATTGGTACAACCACTTACAGCAATTATCTTACCTTTCTCTAGACGCAGTGCCATAGCCATCAATACAAAGTGAGATAAAGGAGCACGAGCAAGTTTGCTCCGTAATTCACGTGGGTTGCACAATAAGCAAGTTTCTGCAAGAAATAGGTGCACTCATTGCCTTGCAAATGCATCTTCTGGGGAGCTGCAGGTAGTGAGTATGACGTCCCCTCTGTCAGCTAACATCAGGCAGGGGATGTGGAGCAAGGGCGTCCTGTTCCTGAGCAAGGAAATCATCAGCAGACGTTCAGTGACACAGTGGTGTAAATCAGAGGTGAATCAATCTTGCAATATAAATTCAGAGGATGACCAGGCATGGCAGGCTAATAACAGGAAAATGACAATTCACAAAAAATCCGGGCAGTTCTGTGTGGACAAGATGCCTCAAGTGTGTGGACCAGTGCCTGGATTAGGCACAGCAGAGCCACTGGTAGTACTGGCAATCTCATGGCTCCATCACAAGCGTGCTGTTGGGGAACACATCCAAACTTTGATCAGACACAAAATGCTCCTGGGTTGGCCTTTCTCTACGTGATGACTCCTCTGTTACTGAACCGTTATTTCCCTGCAAACTGTCCATCCCAACAAGTCTGTTAATATGTTAATCTCTGCCTTCATTTGTGCATTGACTTGCTTAGGAGAACTTTCTGAGAAATAACATCCAGAAAGACTTCACAGGAAGAGCTAGAGAACTGCAGGCAAAAGGGTGCACGTTGTTTTGTTTAGCGGAAAAAAATAAACTACGCATCAAAGCAACTTCATGAAACTTGTTAAGCTGCAGCTTAGCTTTAATTCGTAGGGGTGAGATCGCACGACTCATTTCTACCCTGTCATTTCAGTTACATCGTTGCCATCATTGGCATCACTCATTATTGGCAGCTTTGAATATTTGATTACAGCCTCACACATACATGCATGCCCACAAACAGGCTCTGATTTATTTGTATCATCGCAGCTTTAGCAAGATCCTGCTGGATCTGTCATGGTTCCTAGGCCGCTACAGAAAATTCCTGTAGCTGCAGTTTAGGAAAAGTAAAATGCCAACTGTTAGCTCACTGCTTAAATCAGTGGCAGGCTGTGTCAGGTTTCTTTATATGAGCAAAACAGAAAAGCAAAGATCTGGGTCTCATTGCTTAGCAAAGTTCCAACAGTTAGCATGCAGGATTTATCCCATTCTTTTGAGTTTCTGTGTGAGCAGTTAACTGCCTTCTACCTCAAATTCTCCTTCAAAGGTGATAGATACAGAATATTTTCTCCCTTCTGCCCCAAGCCGGTTTCACTGTCTGATGTACAACTGATGTAAGACTGTTATTTCAGCCCACAAGGGGCTGCAGGGAGATGGTTCCTTAGAAAACTGTGCTGAAAGGACAATAAAAAGGCGCATTAAAATGAAATTTGTCCTCGAAATGTTCCAAAATGTTTTCAGTTAAAGTGGTCAAAATTTCACTTGATGCATTCAGAAATCACTGCAACTGGATTTTTTTGAGAACTTAATTAACCCTGACAGGTTTGTATCTCGTCTAGATTTTAACAATCTATGTCACTGAAAGCCCCGTTCTTCATCTGAGCTGAGTCCTCTTCAAGAAATTCTTTAATCAACCTTGGAATATAACCCGAGAAGCGATGGGGAGGTGGCTGAATGCTGTCCTGTGTCCGCACTGAACCAAGCAAACATGCAGTCCCAGTCACTCCATGGGGTTGCTGACACATTTAAAGCAAAGTCTGAGCATTAATTTAGTGGGAGATGCCGGTGCATGTGAGAGGTTGTTACTCAGGAAGGCACGGGGGAAAAATCCTTACTAAAAAACCTTCAGGTTACTTCTAAAATAGCCGACATTTATATGTGTTGTTTTAATAACCTTGATATTATCTAAAGTAATAAATCCCACCTTACTCTTATGCTACTCTGAAGCTGCAAAATTCTGCTTCTTTTACTTTTCCGTTTCGGTTTTTCACTTTATTTTTAATTATATATTAAACTTATGAGGTTTTTACTTTTGTTTTGAATTTGCACTCTGGACAAATAAGCACAATGCTACATAAGTAGGTTGAAAAATGTCCTGGGAAAACATTGCTTAGAAAATACCTCCTTCTGTCGGGAAATCTCACCAAGCCAGCCCCACTCTGTATTTTCAGGTATATTAAAAATGCTCAGACTTCAGGTATTTCACATTTTGCTGCACCTTTTCCGTATGATTTCCATGACATACTTAGAAAACAATCCGGAGCCTTTTGAATGAGTTAAC
>NW_009730053.1:0-19654 GCF_000703405.1 Apaloderma vittatum | reverse complement strand
CTTCTTTTTCTGAAAGAGCTTCATTTTATAAGACAAAAGGTTTTATAATTCTCTCTTCTATTTCAAGAGAATATTCACACCAAATAAGAATTCATGCTTTTATAACCAAATCGTTTATCTTTACATTTTCTGTGGGAGGAGAACTTCTTCAACTAGCTTCAGAGCCTGGAATCTCATAAAAATTTCCAAAGAAATAGGGGTATCATACATACAAAATTATGGGGTTTATGTTTGTTTTGCATCTATAAGAGGAAAAGCATTGATTGGTGAGACCCCCTTCAGCCCATCCAGCTGTGTTTAAGGCACCCTTTTTAGAGAAGACCTTGTCAGAAGGAAGGCGCAGATGTAGAAGGAGTAGAAAATGCCTCGACTCCTACAGCATCAGGGGTTTGGGGTCAGAGCCCAAAATGAGCATCTGTCACCATCAGCAGCCTAGATTTGGGTGCAACATCTGCATCCCAGCCCAGGGATCACCTAATTCAGAGCCCCAACTCAGCAGCATAGCTTTGCCTGGCTGCTTTTAATGTTTGAAAAAAATAGCAGGAGTTATGTAACACAGCATACTCTCTTTGAACCACTTAGGAAGAAAGGGGGAAAAGAAAAAAAAAGGGAGACTTTAAAAGGACTTTGATGTTGGGGAGAATTTTGAAAGAAGGTTAGGCTTAAATCACTTGCTTCATGTTAACAAGTATTCTCCATGGTTCAGCGTTAGCAGTGCTGTGATTCAGCTTCAACTTCATGCCTCCGGAGAAGGAAAAGAGCAAGTTGCGAGTTGCTGCCTTCAGAGGTGAAGCTGGACTTCCCTACGCTGAGGATTGGCAAGCACAAAACTTGCCAGAGCTTCCTTGGGCCACTGGCACTGAGCCCCAGAAGCAAATGTGCCACTGGGACAGAGGTTTCAATTTCACTTGAAGTCCTTGCAGAGCTCTCTTCATTCAGGCTCTGAAGTCACTGCCAAGAGATGTAGAGGGAAGCGAGCACGGATCAAATAGTAAGACAATAGGAGAATGCTCTGGTTTTTTTATTTACAGAGATAGGGAAAATGACTAGAGTAAGGCCAGAGCAACAAAAGCTACCTCTGGATGAGGATTTTATCTCAGCCCTCCTAACGAGAGCATGGTAGGGCTGGAGCAGTCAGAAAGCTGCCCACAGGCACGTCTCCGTAACCCCGGGCTGAGGTCTCCCGAAGCTGCGCGTGGCTGGCCAGCTCGCACGCTGGCTGCTCTTCTCCCGCTGCAATTTTTCCAGTTCCTCCCTGGAACGAGCATCATCAAATATCTGTTTGCCTGACTCATTCCTGCCTGGAGAGGATGACTGAAAATCCGAGCTCACTTTCTACCTCTCGGGCTTGTGACTGAGTTCCTGTGACTCACACATCCCAGTCTCCTTTGGGTTCAGGCCATTTTCTAATTTCTCTCCACAATGCTGTAAAGATACACTGTCCGTGACCCTTTTTTCAAAACTTTTTTGACTTAATCCACTTCTCTCTTGCTGCCGAATGCCTTCACTATATGTTATTTCCTGCGCCTTAAGCATACAGCCTGAGCCCCATCACATGCCTACGTATGTGAAAGGATACCTCTCATATATTATTCACCCTTTCCTCTCTTATACTCTGCTTTCCAGGACAAAGCGGAATTCACTACAAGCATTAAATTGTTCCAGAGACAAATTGTTGCTTTCATTGAGTATATTTTCCAACAGACATCTCCTATTTAGCTTTTAAAGTTCTTGGTCCTGCCTGAAGGTGTGCATCCGTCAGATCTGCTGCCTCACCAGCTGAGGAAAAGGCTTCAGAAGAGAGTATTTTAGAAACAAATTAAGCCTGTGGCCCTACCTGAGCTCCTTGTCTCCTCACAGGCTGTGTGAAATGCATCACAGAACAGAGCTCCTGGACTATCCTATGGTGAAATATTTCCTTCTGAGGTTATTTGAGCATTCAGCCAATGCCTTACTCAACCCCCAGGACAGATTACAGTGAAGGGCAGAAGCACATTACATAAAATACGATGCTAAATTTGAGATTTGTTTTATTGCTTCTGCTCAATCACAAGCTGCTCGCCTTTTTCTTTAGATGTTTAACGTAGTCTGCATATGCTAAGGTTTATATTTCAAATCTGAAAACAGCCATTTCTTGAAGAAACAAACAAACCAAAATTGATTCCAATCAGATTATTTGTTTTCCTTCATTTTTTAAAGCCCCTAAAGAGTTATCCATTGCTATCAGAATAACAGTTAAATATAGTAAGGTGAAAGATGATCTGAACTAAATTCAGAAGTGTCCACAACATCTTGTTAGGCAACTTGGGCATGCAAGGTTTTAACAGGCAAAGTGAAAACAGAGACTGAAATTCTGAATACAGCCCTGTCCATGCAGCCTCTCTGCAGTAACTGAGAATAACACTTCACATTCCCTTCTCCCCAAAACCTAGTGCAGAGACACATATTGCACCGTGCTGCCAACAAGACAACGAGCACAGACAAGCACTGAACAAGCACTCCTGCACCTTGCAGGATGAAACCCTTCATCTGACATTCACTGTTCTCTTCCTGATGGTCTGATATTCCCCCTGAGCCCCCCCAGGCCAGGGCAGAAGCAGGGGAGTAACAGGGGAGAAAAGGAGCAGCGACAGCTCCTGCACAGAGGGAGCAGAGCCCATCTCCCAGGTCCGAGCTGGTGCCTTCTCCTCATTCACACCCACCTGCTGTAGCAATGCTGTTAAAAGGATAAAAGACCATAAAATCAGATGATGGATAATACGATATGGAAGAGGAGATAACGCTGCTGCGTGGGTGGTCGGGCAATGGAGCAAGCTCTTGGCAGATCTTCCCTTTTTTAGGAAAATAGGTGAAGAGAGTGACAAGAGAAGTGGTAGCAAGCTAATGGGCCTCAGCAAAAAGGTTTAATTTTGTGATTTCTCAGCATTCACACTGACTTAAGTATCAGTCATTCCAGAGAGTTCCAACATGAGGTGCTAGCAGGAGTAAGTGCAGCACTATTAAAGCCAATGGAGCCATGACTGTACAAAACACTGGTGAAAAATGGGCATGCGGTATGCACTAATAAATTCTGCTTTTGGAACAAATATTTCAAGGGGGTCCCTGCTTTTCATTTCTTCCTTCACTGGAGCCTAACATTAAACTGAAATTATTTCCTCTCATTTAGAGAGCAATATATCTGAACACAGTAAAATGCACATCAGCTTTATTATTATCTAACAGATAAAGCAGTGGTTAACTGGCAGTAGAATGAAGAGGGATAAAACAATGACATTATTAGTGTCTGCTTCACAGACAGGGTGGTGCTACATAACTGCTAGTCCGTTACAGGGGATTTCTCAGATGCTAAGAAGGTTAAATGGCTGAATGATTATCCAAAAGTGATTGCTTTTCTGACCCCAGGTCCCTTGTGTGATGGCAGCATTATCTTATTACTTTCAAAATCACTTGTGTGGCTTTTTTAATTATGATTTGTCTCCTCTGTAAGGCACCACACCTGTCAGTTCTACTTAAGGCATGTAAAGCTTTATGCATCACCATGGGGAGGACAGCAAGACAAACAACCCCAAGGCTGTTGTAGAGACCAGGGAGAGATGGAAAATTTCGTGCTTTACCCATGTGACCTAGAAGTAGGATCTTCTGCAGCTGTCACAGCCTTGATCACCTGCCCACAGGTCAGGGCAGACTTACTTGACCATTTACTCCAGCTGATGGGAAATGCTTTTCCCAATAAAGCACAAGGTCACCCATAGGTAGATGAACACATTCCCTTTGCTCCCTGCAGGAAATGGCCAGGGAATGCTTGCTCTGGGCATCGGAATATTCTTGGTCCACAGCAGGGAGGTGGGCGAGCAGACGACTCACAGCAGGAAGAAATAGCACAGGTGCTGAAAACATGAGTGAAGGAATGTGGCCCGGACGAATATGAAGGCTGCTTTGTCCTCTCCCCACTTTTCCTTCTTTGCCTTTGAGATCACAGCTTTTTCATCAGCCTAGATGTTTTATTTGTCTTTGTCCAAGCTTTCCACAAGCTTGCGGGGATAGTAAGCAAACCAATACCCACCATTAGCCCAGACAGAGAAGAGCTGGTTGCTGCAGTTGTTCTCCACAAGCTTCTACCCAAGGAAGCCTTCTGGAGAGAGGTGTGGGCATCACGGCTGGGAGCAGCAACTCACTAACATTGATCTTTGCTGATGGCATGTTAGGGTTGGGACATGACTCTTTTTCTTTTGGATTCACAAAACCCCTTGTACCTCTCCCCCATCTTTTCCTTCAATATGAATGGAAGCTCCAGCTGCTAATTTTCCCTTTTAGTTTTGTTGTTTAAGTCCTCTCAAGCTGTGTTAGCTTTAATAGGAAAGGCTTCTACTGATTTTATTTCCTGGATGGCAATGCTGGAATCACCCTGGGCACACAACTGTCAGTTAACACACATATGGAAGCAAGCGATTAGCAATACCTTCCCTTTCTGACATGCTGGCTTATCCTTTTATTAAAGGACAAAAAATGCAAATGAATCCTCTCCCTCTTTGTTATTGTTTAATAATAAATCCTTCATATTGGAGGGGGAAACTCAGCTTGGCAGCCAGCACAGTGGGGCTGGGAGTGGAGAGTCCCGAGTTCCCAGCTCCCATTCTCAGCGCTGTTCCCCACTTGCCCATAGCTTCTCATTGACTAAGAAGTCCCTTGTCTAGCTGGACAGCATTCTCTGGGCAGGAAACCTTCTCAGCCCTGTTCTTCCACCTTTTCTAATAACTGAAAAATACCTTAACTCATTTCTGTTAAACTAATCATGCATTAAGGTGATGCTGCTGCAAGAACAGCTGTTTTCATCTCTCAGGTTTAGCCTGAAATGTCTCAGGTCAGCAGGCGCAGACCTCCCTGGGAGCATCAAAATGGGTTTTTGAAGGTACAGGATGGACACGGCTTCTCCTCTCACCAGAGGTACCAGCATAGTCCAGGCAGGGAAAATCCTTCTCTGCCTCTACAAACCTTGTCTTAAGGGATGCACAAAAGCTCGATGGAGGTGAAACCAGTTCCAGGTAAAAGAAGGAGCACATTTGGTGGCAATGTATTTATGAGAGGTACTCAACACACTCCTGAGCACATGCAGAGTGAATTGGTTCCAGAAACACCTAAACTGCTAAAGTTCAGACATGTTTTTCCCTGATGGAATATCAAAACCCAACAGAAGGCACCGCCAGCACCAGCCACCTGCAGAGCTGTCTGCCCTCGATCCAAAGCAGAGCTACCTTTGAGCTTCTCCACACAACAGCCATAAATTTCCATGTGGGAAATGCAACTTTCCTTTTCTTCGGTTCTCTTACACTGAATTGACTTCACTGTTGTGACTGACACTTTAAAAGTTTGAGGATTTGCCTGAGGCACACATCCAGCACAGAAAAATCTCTATCCAAATGGCTGAGGCTCACTCAGCCTCAGCAAAGAGATAAGTGACTGAAAAAAGGGTCTTCTGAGGGAAACATCAGACAGTCGTAAGGTGGTCCGGAACTTCATCCGAAGCGCGTTGTGCTAATCAGCAGGGGAACTGTGTGTGCAGATCTTTGCGACCTCATACATGCCAGGATAACTCTAATGCAAATCTCAGGGAATAAATTATATTACTGTGGATTTATTCAGCTGTAATAGATCAACATTTGTCCCTGACTGACTCCAGCATTTCTTCTCTGTGTGTACAGTCTCTTCCCTGCTAATGCATCCCCATGGGAGGAAACGTTTCTTCTGCTAAGCAGGAAGCAGGAGAAGAAACCAATTGCATTTGGTTTGATGAGAGAATTTCAAGTGTATAATTGCTCTAAGTCAGAGCCTCCTGTCTCAAATGAACACAGATATGTAGCCATGCCCCCACATGGAAAAAAGCAATAAACTCAGATTGTGAGAGTCTGAAACAGAAACTCGTCAAAGCTCAAGAAGATTCATACCTCTGCATTTCTTCCTGAAAATGCTTTTTACATTAATCCAGAATGAGATGAGTTCTCCAATTTCTTGTATGTACCCTGCTTCCTGCATGCTTTAGGGTGCATCAGAAAATAAGTAGTTGCTCATCTGGCACCGTCTCCTTCCCTAAATTTGCCGATTAGAAAGCGCTCCCAGGCAGAGCAGGGATTGCCTGAGCCTTGTTTCTAATCTTGTTCCAGATGACATAAATAGTCAAGTTAACCAAATGAACTCCACAGAGGTCCCACTCGGCAGAGCTGTGCCCTGTCCTTGCCGTGAGGCAGGAGGGAAGGGACAAGCCTTAGTGTGCTGCATCGCGACAGTGTCACGGCCGGACTCGGCTCCCTCCTGCTGCACGTGGCTGAGGAGAACAGCAGGCACAATGAGGTGAACGTTTTATTACTTGTATTTTACTTAACGCACTGTTTTCCAGTAAACATGGTAATTCTATGTGACTTTATTGCAGGTGACTCATTAATTCCTCACAATGTTGCCCCTTCCCAGGTGCTGACCAGGCAGCTTTTGCAGTCAGAAAATCTCTGGGATGAGAAACCTTTCTCATCTGGGTGGCTTGGTGAGAACGTGCAACTGAGACCAAGAAGCAGCTGCCTGAATCAAGAGCTTGCAGCTAGGACCTAAAATCACCAAGTTTTTGCTCTCCTTTCTCATGCAAGCACCCCAACGCCCTTGATCCCAGCTCCTGTGTTGGAAGCAAAGCACAAAGCTTCCCGTGCTTCCTAATGAGGCTGCACAAGGGTTGGCAACAAAGCCAGAAAGGTTTATTTTGTAGGGTAACCTGCAATAAAAACTTCTCTCCCATTTAGGGCATAGTGGATATTCATGCTGGAAAATCATCTTAAATTCTCTTTCCAAGTCTTTTTGCAATTATTATCTTCATAGGGATGACTGAAAAGAATCACAGATGTTCAAAAACCAAATATGTTTGTTTTCACCTCACAGCAAGTTCTGCATTAGTGGGGAGGATGCTTTGATTTTTTGAGGGTGTTTTTCTGTGTTAAATCTGTTCTGCCCAGTTCAGAATTGCTATTCATGAAGCCTAAATATTTAATCCCAAATCTTTTCTACAATTAAGGAGCGGATCACAGCATGACCTGTATGAAAGAAAAAAAACCATACTAAATGTTTCTCAACCTTAGTTGAAGGTTGGTATCCACATCTAGACACACAACTTTTCCTGCAGTGGTAAACATTGGGTTTGATTACAGAATTGTTCTTTCTCCCGTTCTGTCCTCACTAGGCAGAATTACTACTTGGCAGCTGAGATCTGAGACAGGTCAGAGGCCAGGCAGTTAAAAGTAAGATTTTTCTGTTTTAATGAAAAAATATTATTTGTTCTATTTTTCTCTACCCTCCTTGGAAGCAAATGTTGTTTTACTGCAAGGCTCTGGCTGTAGTTATGCATCACATGGGAGTCCAATTGTAGAGAACAGCACTTAGAGCATTAAAAATGCATTCTCTGTCTATCAAAGCAAGAAAAGCATGCCTCTTGGCAGCATTGGTGGCCTAATTTTGGCTGCAGGGTGAACAAAATCAAGGCTTCCACTGAAATCCCACTGTCAGCTCCTACTGTATCTCCTGAGCTGCAGAGAGGGAGGTAACACAGGGAGGCAATTTGGGCGGCCTTTGCGGAGCTGGGGCTGTGGGTGCCCCCTCTGTCAGCCATGCACCGTGCCTGGGCAGCACTTGCTGAGTTCTATACCCAGTTCCAGTGGGACTGGATCAGTAGCATTTGCCTTCACCACATTTTTGTAAAGCAAGACCACCCTGGCCAGCCCAGGCTGTC
The DNA here is from genome assembly GCF_000703405.1 of Apaloderma vittatum. NCBI lineage: Eukaryota > Metazoa > Chordata > Aves > Trogoniformes > Trogonidae > Apaloderma > Apaloderma vittatum. The sequence goes on along the minus strand of NW_009730053.1, from coordinate 11,892 downwards.
CCTGCCCACCCGAGAAGTGCTCACTCACCCGGGCAGTCCCACTCGTGTCAGCAGCCACGGTCAGAGCAAGCACTTCTTGCCCACAGTAGAAAGCTGCCCCTTGAGTTCCCCTTACAGGAGACACCACGAGACCGCAGAGCAGTTGCTTTGGTAGCATCCACGACGTCAGTCACGCTGTAACCTCTGCATGAGTGGGAATATCTGTATCTACTTAAAATGGAGTATTCGGGGTGAGTTGATCCTACCCCCAGAAATTGCTGGTTGAGAGGTTGTTACAGCCAATTCTGTCTGTGGCGAGTTTGTTAAGGAAGAGGCTGATTTCAGGAAGGAACGGAGGAAGCAGAAGTGGTTTGGGATGCCAGCATGAGGCACAAGGTGATGGCAGTGACAAAGATGAAGGCGAGCATTACGACACCCTTGTAGCAAAGCTAACGGCAGCACCCCCCGAACCCACGCGCCCAGGACTGCTGTGATAACAGCAGTGATGGCTCCTCCAAGACTGACAAATGATAATGTCACAAAAGCAGCATTAAAACCTCCTCATGCATGTTCCTCCCATCTCAGCTTCCCACTGAGACAGATGTGATAGATTGGAACAAGCTAGAACTAAAGTATGAAATGGCATTACACTCTGCGTCTGCAGGAACGAGCAGTGAATGTGTCCTCCCTGACATCCCAAGCAAAAGATTATACATTCATCTCAGGATGCCAGCTTGGATGCCAGCTTGAATGCCAGTCACAGGAATCGTAATATTGAAGTACGTCTTAGCACTGTGAATATCCACAGATCTGTCTGTGGTGAGTAGGACTGTGTACCGTGAGGCCTATTTATTTGTATATTTTTCTTCTACAGCTTTTCCATGCATTGGACACACAAGCAACAACCCTGTGTCTGGCTGCAGACTGTAGCTCGTGTGGCTGAGAGAGAACTTAAGGCTGAGAAACTACTCCACAGTAGTAACGACATGTCATCCTTTTATTTTCCTTAAAGAATGAAAATACAGGGACTTTTTGACGGACCTTACTGTTGAAACAATTACAGCCTGTTTCATGCACTTGACTTATGGATCTACTTGCTGCTATCAAAGCAAGCAACATTACAAGATTACGTCAAATTTCTGGGGCGCTGCTTCTGGAGAACCTGGTGCAGAACTTAACAAGTGGATTAGTGCCTTCATTATCTAGAGGTGCTAATAGTCTTAAAATATTATGTAAAGTACATGGGAAAGTAGCATTCAGAGATGGTTTTCTGTCAGCCGTGAGCAAGGGAAAGCGGTAAAATAAAATAAAATAGAATAAACAAAATACAATACAATAAAATAAAATACTCATAAGCCCTTCCATTTTTTAAAAAAGTGCATTTTCTCCTCAGCCATCCCACCCATGCCTCCCTGCAACAGTTTGGCTGCGCTACAAACCCCAGAGGCTTTTACTGGTGACTCTCCTACATTTAATTTTGACCGCAGCCAGCAAATGGGGGTGCAGAGAAATCACCAGTCATTTAGAAAAAGAAAGTGACTGAAATATGGAACACTCCACGGATTGCAGCCGGTGGCATGTCCTGCCTTTATCTTATGGTGCTGGTTTCGGAGTGGAAAGGCGCGGGACTGCAGACAGGACGGAGTCCAGTTGTGGGGGCAGACCCCAGCCCGCCTCCCTGCTTGCACCACGACAGGTTCAGTTTCCCTCTGGTTGTATTGGTTTACTCCTCTGTCAAGGGGGTGAGAACCCAGCCCTTTGCTGATTTATTTTTCCTTGGTGTCAGGATTGATAACTACAGTTAATATTCCATTTGCTTTTATCGTGAAGCTGGATATTTACAGAAATTACATGTAGGAGATATGTGTGTTTGTGTGTTAGAGCTGAGTACATACTGCAAAAAAAGAAATCAATCGCTGAAAATAACTATTGATCTAGGAAGGGCAGACATTTGGCAGTACTTGAGGTGTGCTGTTTCAGGGGTTATGTGTACCACCAGTGCCAAAAGGAAATGAGATCATTGATTTTTCGGCCTTTTCTTGAGAATGTCTCAAGTCAATATTTAGCTTGGCTGGGGCTCTTCAAAACCTGCACCCTTCACCTCAGGGCTGGGAGCAGGGAGGTCCTGGCAGACAGAAATGCGTGTGGGTGGGTTCAAATCACTTTCTTACAATTTGCTTTCTCCTCGTAAGTAAAGGGAACAGAGGCAGAAGGGAGAAAACATGCAGAAAAGACAGGGAATGGGGAAGAAGGAATTCACTCGTGCTGAAAAGCAGCAAGAGGGACATTAAGGGCAGGAGCTCCTGTGCTCTAGGCAAGGTATGAAAATCCCACTTAAAGGGGTAAAAGTCCCTCTAAATCCTGGTCAGAACTCCATCCTTAGGGGGGATTTGTTGAGACTCATAGCAAAAGGATCATTAATAAAACTTACTATAATGGAATTACCTCCACATACTTAATCAATATTGTATGATGAGGGGGACTAAATAGCTCAAGTGGAATTACTAAATGTCTAAATGTGACTGCCTACACTGTTTTCCTGGGAAATGCTTTTAGTAGGGCTACACGCTATCACAAAACTACCTATCGCTATATTATATCCCCTCAAGCAAGAAAAAAATATGCCTGCAAGTTTCTGCATTAAACTGTTTTCATTACAAATTGTTCTCTTATTTTGAAGAATGTGAATACGTGAACAAAATGCACTGAAAACATTCTACTTTATAAAGATTGTAATGACATTTAATTAAAATGTTTCTAAAATGTTAACTATCATAACGTTAAAATCTTTCTCACTTAGAAAATACTCGTGTTCTTTTGGCCATAAGTTTTGCTTTTGAGAAAATTGACTCAAACTCTTTGCAAATAAGTCAGGAAAAATATGAGAATGGCCTAATTGTAGGACCTACAAAATAGATACCAACTTGAAAAGTGAGGTTTTTGCTCAAAACCAAGTCCCCTGTTCAAAAGCTGCCATTTCCAGAGGGCTCCCTTTACTGTTGTCCCACATCCCAACAGACCTGGAGCAGAGTCTGTGGAGCTGAGAACACAAACCAGTATCAAAGTCTAATACATCTGCAGAAAAGCAAAGAGAACGAAATTGGGTGGTACCACTTACAACTTTGAAATCATTGTGGCAATAGTTACAAAAGCCTTAGAAATCCAGAAAGCACATAGCAGTACTATTGGTGGCTTTTTTTGTGGTGTTGGTTTTTTTTTTAGATTGAAAATATCTTTTACCAAGCAATATCAAAGTCTGGGTTTTTTCACAGTTTTCTGACTGTTCCATCTCTCAGGCACACACGTTCTCCCAGCCAGGCAGAGCCCCACCAGCTCTAAGGGCACTTCCCAGCCTGCCAGTGCCGGTGACTGTTCCCTGGAGTCCAAGGTCACAGGCGAAGGTCCCTTGACATTAAAGATCTGTCAGTCCAGACAGGTTTGTCCTTTTAACGCAGCCAATTCAGTCCTGGTTCATCTTCTGTAGTAAAAAAATTAAGTTTACCTCTCGTCACTTCCCATGGAGCTGTTTTTTGCCCATTGCCCTTCGAATGTATGAGTTGAGAACAGTGGATGTTGTGCATGTGTAGCTAAGTGCACACAAAAGTAAAATTGTTGTTACTCACATAGAAGAGCATAAAAAATATGAGGAAAAGTAATACCATCAGAAGATCCTTTATTAACAAAGAAAAAAATCAAAACAAACTGAGGAAAATATCTCTGTGTCTGAATCCATAACTTTCTCTCTTTTAAATTAAGGGAAACTTTGCAAGGGCAGGTTAGTTGAGTGAAACGTTTGACTTCTCTGCTCACATCACTGGAAGGAAAATCTGGGAAGCAAGTATTTCTCTCGTTCTGTATCTTCTTTCAAGATTTCAAAACATTTCCTTGTCTTCAAAAAATGTGAAAATAATGGGAATTTAATAATCTGAAAGTCAAGGGATGGGGCCAGGAAAGCATTTTGAATAATCAACTTGTTTAACGCAAGTCATATTATCTTTTTTTTTTTAAATATTTAACTTCTTTGTCAGTATTTGCAAACCAGGGATCCAATCTGAGTTTTATAAGTCTAACATTGCAAACTGAAAAGTTAAGTAAATTAAAAATAAAATTAATTAATTTTTTAAATGTCAAAAAATTCTCTAATGATATACTCAAACCACACTTCTATACCTTTTTGTTATTTCAAATAACACAGACACAATTTTAGTTCTGCTGGATGGGAACAATTCAAACAGGAGAAAATCCAACTCATTTAAAAGCGAGCTACTGACATAACAAATATAGGAGATGCGAGAAAAACACTTGTGTGAGTTACCTGGAGCAAAGCAAACTCCGAGTTAGCTGTATAAATCCCCTACTGCAGCCACTGTTACAAATTTCATTTCTTTCTGTATCCAGTCGCAGTGGGACCTGCCCGCAGCTGAGCATCTCAGGGCAGGACCGAGCGCTCTCAGGCTGGACCCGTCAGCAGGTGCCAGGGCTGGCCCTGAGCAAAAGCCCCGCTCCCCGCTGAGCCAGCCCCCCGAGGGAGCTTGGTCCTCAGGTCTGGCTGGACTCAAATTCTCCTCTGGCCAGCCAGGAGTGTGGCTGAGGAGCTGGGACTGGGACTCCGGATGGTGCCACCCTGCCCAGCGCTGGCACCTGCCACCAGCCCTGCACACCCTTCGCCACTTGCTCTTTGATGCCTCTTTTACACCGAATCATACATTTCACCAGATGCACAGGGTGAGGATGAATAAGGTCCAACACATCCCTTTGAACTCCACTCTGCTTTCCAGGGTGAAACCAACCCTGTCCAGGGGGACAGCAACTAAAGCCACACCACTGATGCTGATCACATTATTTCAGTGCACAACTGACGCTGGGGCTCGGCGTGACTGGCAGCAGGCTTCACACCGCCCTGCCAGCAACGTCCATCACTGCTGCCTGCAAGGGTACTGACAAAACCCTGTCACCAAAGAACAGAAAGGAATGTCCCTCCTGGGGAGAAACCAAAAGAGGACCGAAAGGGAAACACAATTGAGACAGCAAAAGCAATGGTCAGCAGCAGGGCAGGGCCAGCAGCCTTCTCCTCTGTCACCGTTGAGATTTTTTTTCCCAGAGATAGAATAAAACCAAGCACGGCAGACCCAAATCAGCATAAAATGCTTGACAAGGGAAGGGAAGAAATATATTCAGATGTAATCTATTGATTATGGTTCATTCATTGCAAACAGCTCCTTCATCAAGGCCATCAGGTGAATTATTAACCTCTTCCATCAACAAATAGAAAAATACCTTCAGTCACAAGGAAGCAATGCCAAAAATAAAAAGGTTATGCAGGTTATTTGCAGCACATCAGAAAGGCACAGAGCAAGGCTCACTCCGCAGCAGAAAATACAGCTCCATGGGGACAAGGGAGGCAGAAAAGTGTCGGTGCCCCGTGGGGTTGACAAGGTGGCCGTGCTGGTGGGAGCAGTGATGTCCGTGTGTCCTGGCACCTCTGCCTCTGTATTGCAACACACGGTGAGAAAAAAGTTCACAGGGAAGCGTTTCACTGAGGTGGCTGTTATCACAAACACGACGTTACTGCAAATGAATTTCTGCTCCTCTCATCCTCTGGAACAGCAGAGAGGGAACAGCAGAGAGGTTGCTGCCGCCTGCTAGCACGGAGCAGTAAGAACTCCTCGCAGGTTACTCACAGGGTTACAACGGCCAGATCTCACCAGTTACCTCCCTGCTATTGGCATGGGTCTGGCGCGTCTCCAGCCCCTGGGGTGCACCCTGACATTGGCGTGACCAGTAGTTTCAGCAGACAACTGGTTTTGAGCAGCTGGGGAACAGGTGCAGAACACAAAATACAGTTTCTGAGCTCTTAATTCAGACCATAAATCGAGTGGCAGTCAGCAGGTACACACCACTGTCCCTTCTAGTCATCCCTGACACTGGTCTCCAGGCTCTGCAACAGGTAAGAGAGTCATTCCTGGGTGCAGGCTGTGAGAAGGGGACTCATGGCTGTGCTGGGGGGCAGTTTAATTTGGACTTTCTCCCAAGCAAAGGATTTTTTGGGGCCAATGAAGCCAAGCAGGGCGATAGAACAGTTCTGGCAGCAGTGGGAGGAAAGGCAGAGAGGACAGGTAAAGAAACCTATGTCAGGAAGGCTGGAAAATGAAGAGGTAAATGGGGTACGTCGGGAAATGAGGATCAAGGCGAATTTGTGGTATTCTACAATGTATGTAAGCGAAAGGAGTCAGAAGGAACAATTAGTATAAATAAAATGAGAGATAAAAAACACACTCAGCAAAACAACTCTGCTGCCCTGCCTTTAGCAGGGTGCCTGTCACCCTGAAGGGAAGCACCAACAGCACCAACTTCCACTGAGCCCCTCTGGAACTCAGGTCCACCCACAAGGAGGAAGGTCCTGGTACAGATCCTGGTTACCCTAGGGCAAGCATTTTTTTCAGAATACAAATCATTCCCATGTAAACTAGTACAAAACCAGCATTTTGCGCTACACAATCTCGTTAAATCATATTTTGTATTTTGCTATTATATCAGACTGCAGTTTCAAGAATAAAAGCTCTTGAAAGCAGGTGCATTTGACCAAGCAACGACAGAACTTCATCTTTGGCCTGTGCACTTTTTAAGAAATAATTTCTCAAAGACAGAAAAAAAATTTAAAAAGAGGCACCAGCACCATGCAAGGAAATTTTACCCAAGGCAAGAGGCAGCCACAACTCCCTGCCCATCCTGAGAGCCAGAGCACTCACCGACCCCAGGGAGCTGGCACTGAAAGAGAGGGAGGTGGACGCCACCGCAGCTCAGATCCCGGCTGCTGAGCGGGTCACACTGGTAATGCTTGAGGCAGAAGTGACCACGTTTGTTTGTTTGTTTCCTCATTTCAAAATGAATCTGCTGACAGAAAGCAAAAACAAAGTAGAGGCTGCCATGAGCAGAGGGACACGGCTGTACCTCAGCTGCACCCACCATCGCCTCTCTTCTGAAATGATTCATTTTGTTCCCAAAAACAGACAGTAGCAGTGGGGCTGTATCAGGCTTTGAAGAGTACTGCACAGCCTGGGGGAAAGAAAAATAAAAAGGAAGAAAAAAAAGCGACAGTAAAAGCATGCTATAATCTGAGTTCACTATTCTGTTACACCAAGGCAAAAAATTGTTGAAGTAAGAGTCACCAGCAGGTTGAGTTTTAAGCCTTTTAACTAGTCACAATAAAGCAGAGTGTAGTTGTTTCCAAACGTCGTTTACTGCTTTCAAATCCTGGGTTAGCGAAAGGGCTCAGAGGTCTCTCAGTAGAGAGGACTTTCTCCTGCTTCTAATGAAAATTCCCATCTGCCTCACGAGTGTGATCCAAATAAGGGCAAATGGAAAAAGAGAAACAGTCCCTGCCTTTATCACGACCAACACAACTGCCAAAAACCAGCATGTATTTAATAAATGCAATGTAGATTGTTTTATTTGACCTTCTGTTCACAAAATAATTTTATTATATGTATGAAAGCAGCATACAGGCAATAAAATTATGAAAACATTCACAATACAAATACACAGACCTGATGCAGGATGTATATAGCTTGTTAGACTTTAAAACTTTTTCCTCTCAGTTCTCTTTTCCTGACAACACTTTTTTTTTTTGTATATATGTTATGAAAAAGTTGCTCCAAAGGGTATTTTCTCTCATTCAGAAAACAAACAGCTTACTTTGAATGCTGCTGAATATTAACACCCAGCATTCCTGTTGCTAATGTTCACTGATTGCTTTTGGCAATACAAAGGGAAAGCAGCAGGGGAGGACAATGAGAAAGTAGCAGGTTTTTTGAATTAGACATCGGCAACTTTTTTGGAGCTCACAGGACGTTTCTGAGGTGGGGGCTGCAGTTGCATCCATATTTAGAAATGTCTAAATCCAAAAATGGTTACGAGGCACTATTCAGTGTTGAATGGACTATTGACGTGGTAATTACTAAAATGTAATGTCCTCCTAGATCCAAAGTAAAGCACTGGGTACCTCACTTGTTAGCTCTGACTGTGGCACAGTAGCAGACAGACAGCATGATCCTGGTGGCACTGCAATAATACGGATGATAACGAGGTTTGGCATGTTTACTACTATTATAACCAATTGTGTTTGTTCAGAAAAGATATCCAAGACTTGAAATAAGAAAAGTCTGAGAAAGCTGTTTATCTTACATAAATACAAAACATTATATACTAAGAATTGTTACCTAAGAAGATTTTCTTCTCAAATTGGATTCTTCTTAAGGTTGTAGTCATATTTAAGGTATTTACAGATCCACGAACTTGACATTCTAGCAAAGTCTTTGTAACATGAAACTTTTTAAAAATAAATAGCAGCAATTTCTTTTATTTCTGTAAGGGAAGAGAATTCACAACTCAGTCAACGCTGGTCCTATCTCTTGAAAGAAATCCCACTTCAAAAAAAAAAGAAAAAAGCCCACGAGCAAACAAACTCAACACAGCATCGGTTTTGTTGATTCCTTCGTTTCTTGCTCAGCTTCTTAACATTCCTTCATTCTCCCCACCAGCTCTCCAGACTTACAGAGCTTGTAATAAAGTGCTGACTGGTTGACTGGTCAAAATGCAGTTACAACACTCAAAAAATATCCCATTATTTAGACATCTTAAATAACATAAATAAAGCTAGATCTGTTATAACATATTAAAAATATCAATTTAAAACAATAAATAAATAAAACCAGTATCAACATATTACCTCGCAAAGCTTTAAAAATAACCATTCTCATTATAAGGCTCAATTATTTGTCAGAAATAATTTTAAGAAGGCATTTACCTACCTTTACAATCCCTCAGTCTTTAACTAGGACCTGTTAACACCCACTATCACAAGACATAGCAATCTTTTAACTTCTAGGAAACATTAATCTTTAAATACTTAACATTTACCTTTTGCCTCACCGTAAGCTAGAAATTGGTTCCTCTGTGTAGAGAAGAATCAGTATTCTTTGTCACTGCACTGTATCTAAATGTGTACATTTTCCTCAGTATGAACAGTACAGTCTAATACTCTTTTTCTAATTGATTTTTGGTATCTTTTCCTGTTTATTGTTTAAAATGTTAAATTTGCTTTGGATGCCAGGAAAATTAATTCTGGAATTGGTATAAATGTGTATTTCTCCCTAGAACTTAGTTTCTTACCAAAAAAATGTTGTATATCTTTTTTTTTTTCCTTTAAAAAAAAAAAGATTATTACAATATACACTATTAGGTCTTGCTGGCTAAACCTTACTGTTCAGGTTTTATGCTGTCCATTTTGTGTAATGGGGTTGATCTTTTCCAAAGAAACATCAGCTTCATAATCCAAGATACCCGACAGTGCTGGAGACATTTTCTCCAAGGTCTTAGATAGTTCACTCTCTTCTTCCTTCTTGAGAGGTTCTTCTTCCGGACAGATAATTGCATGTGGAATCAGATAAACCAGATTAGACTCTTTGGGGCTGGACCCTCTGGGCTCATGTTGGCTCGAAAAAACAACTGCTCCGTTATTGTTAATACTGACAGTTTCTATAGCATTGCCAGACATAGGGCAGAGCCTGTAGCATCCTAGAAGGGTAGAAAATGCCTTGCGGAAATCAGCATTGAAGGCATAAATGATGGGGTTGAGGGAAGAATTAGCCCATCCAAACCAAACAAAAACATCAAAGGTGGTGGAATCAATGCAGAAAGCTTCTGCTCCCTTGGATGGTTCAGTAGGCTCGCAAAAGGGAATCATGCAGTTCAATACGAAAAATGGCAACCAGCAGCACACAAACACCCCCATGATCACCGACAAAGTCTTTAAAACCTTCGTTTCCCTCTTGAAGGACATTTTGAAGTTGCTCTCTGGTTGCTGGCAGTCCATGCTGCTTCTGTTGCCGCTCGTGTTCTGGCAGTTCTTGGCATGCACTGCTGCTCTCTCCAAAGCCGAGATGCGTCGTATTTGCTTCTGAGCAATCCGGTATATCCTCGTGTAAGTTACTATCATGATGGCCACAGGTATATAGAAGCTAATTAGAGATGAGGAGATGGCATACATCCTGTTTAGGCTAGAATCACAGTTGTCCATGCTTACACCTTGTAAGCTGGCATTTAGGTCCAAAAAGCTTGTGGTTGTAGCCTTGTGCCAGTTCAGCTGCACAGGGATGAAGGAAATCAACACAGACAAAGTCCACGCCACACTGATCATGATGAAGGCTGCCTTGGGGGTCATTTTCCTCTCGTACCTAAATGGGCTGGAAATGGCCCAGTATCTGTCCACACTAATGACGCAGAGATTTAAGATGGAGGCTGTTGAGCACATAATATCAAAGGCCACCCAGATGTTGCAAAATGAACCGAAAGGCCAGAAGCCGGCGATCTCTGCCACAGCTTTCCAAGGCATGACCAGAACCGCCACTAAGAGATCAGACACAGCCAAGGAGATGACAAAGAAGTTGGTCACCTTTGACCTGAGGTGGCGAAACCTAATGACAGCTGCACAGACCAGCGTGTTTCCCAGCAGCGTGGAGAGGATCAGTAGTGAGAGGAAACAGCCCGTGAGGATTCGAAAGGAAGAGTCCCTTTCCACCAGCAACCCTTCCCCATCCATAGTGGTGTCGTTCCAAGTCATAGTTTCTCCTGAGGGAAAATCATATCATGATTTTCATGACGACATCAGCTCCTCGCCTTGCAGAGGTCAGAGACATCAGACGTCCATTAATTACTCATCACTAAACAGACCAAAGGTCCTTTCTTACAGTTTCTTCACCCCTAGATGGACTTCACCCACTTTGAATCATCCTGAACACCGAAAGCTCTATGAGAAGGAACTGAAAATGCACAACCGCAGTCACCCTGCAGACTGTTTTTTTAAGCAATCCCTTCAGAAACACACTGCACCACCCCAGCATGAAGTAGCCAAATTCAGGCAGCTCACCTGCAAATGTTCTGCTGCTGTCCTCTGCAAATACACCCCACAGACAGGAGAGCAATCACTTCTCCATGCTTGCATATATTCCCACTTAAATAGGCTATTGATCGAGTGTTTCTAGCGTCCACTGCACTAGCCCTTCATATTTACTGAAGCGTACTGTACGAGGTGCTTTTTCTCTAGTTTCCTAAATGTCTCACTGCTGAAATACTCCATTCTTCCTCCTTCGTGCATTCCTGTTACAAAATGCATCAGTTCTCTGCTTCTGGGCAGCATCAGAAAGCAAATCTTCACTTTGTTTCAAACTATTTTACACTTCCAAGACATTGAAAATGAACATACAGTAGGTATACAGTAGGTGTGTTTTAAAGGTTTTCAGTAAGAAGTAGCTCAGGTTATTTAGTTTTATTTAAATGAGAAATGCTGCTCCTACCTTTCACCTCTGATTCTCTGTTTGCTCTGGGGTGCGGGGCCGTCTCTCCTTCTCTTTTAATTTTGGAATTGCATAGCAAATCGTATATACAAAACCAACACAGAAACACTGCATTGTATCAGGTGTGTGTGTGGTTTGTTTTTTTTCCCTGAAAGAGCAAATTGGCAGGGGAGAAATAAAAACAGGAGCCGGCAGAGTCTGACCATCAGGAGTTAGTTTTCGGAGGAGCAGCAGGTCTGCGCTCTGGGACCACGTGTGACGGACCCCACCAGCGTGTGTCCAGCTCCCTCCAGCCCACGGCCCCAGCTCATCACTCCGCAAACTTTGCTGGCTGGATCAGTCCCGGTCACACTTTGTACATCCCGTCGAAGCGGCACATCAGGGGAAATTATCCCAGGCAAAAGGCACGGTATTCCCAACACTGGCAAGAGCCGAGTACCGGTTCTTTCTTCTGCTGTTTGCTGGAAGGGGAAAGAAGGGCGAGAGGAGGAGAAGGACCTGAGTGACCTCCCCTGGGCCACGTCGCGGGATCCCACGCCGGCGGGTTCCTCTTCCAGCG
>NW_009730052.1:937-36429 GCF_000703405.1 Apaloderma vittatum | reverse complement strand
AGCGAAAACCTGCCGCTTTTTCTTTGTTTTTCCTTTCCAAAAGCGACTTCTCTCGTAGGAATTTTCGTAATTTGGGAGTCTTGTAGCTTCCTCAAGTATCTTGTGAAACCTGCAGTTGTAAGGAGAACGCGAAGAAAAGGTGAAGCTGCCGAGGTTCGGGGCGGTGGTTCCCGAGTTGTGCTGGCGGGAGGCTGCCTGCCTTTGGCACCGTCAAACCCAGGAGCGGCAAATAAAAAACACGTAGTTGGTTGCATTGTTTACACCAACAACCCATTTTGGTTTTTTTTGTGTAAGGCTGTATTTTTGAAATGAAATAGGCTGGGTCTTGCTGTCTGAGCTGCAGGCGTTTACTTGGGTAAACAAACACGGCCTGTCAGAGGTCCTGAAGATTTGGAGTTCAATTTTACTATGCTGGGCCTCAGCTGACTACCATCATTTTAGTTAATCCTTGCTGCTCTCTTTATTTTTATTTTACTTGCTAGAGGAAGAAAAGAGTATGCTTCTTTGTAAGCAACGTGAAAACCTTTCTGTTAAAGTTGTTCTACTAATGAAAAGCTCTGTTTAACAATTTGTATGAGAATCTTAACTGTTTTTCCTCAACCCTTGCATTAGTCAAAGCTGTGACTTGGTCACTGATTTTGAAAGCAAAGCTACTGTATTGTAAGGCATGTGTATCATTTAAGATGAGCACTTTGATATACTGTTATTTCTGCAGAGCTCCATACTTTTTCAGCATAAGCCTTAGGAAAACTTCCAGAAAACTTTCAACTTTGCTGGATCTGGCTCTTAAAAGGCTATAGTTTTTTAAAGGTTTTGTTTAGTGCCTTTTTTGGGATGGTTTTGTTTTTTTTTAATACCGGGTTCTTTCTTATTCATGTTTAAATAGGCCAATAATACGCTCAGGGTAAACCAGGTTTGACATTTGCCCCTTTTCTAGTGCTGTCAGTGAGGCTTTTTTAATGAGTTGATCAGCTGGCATTTCAAGTGAAGGATTTTTTTTTTTTTAATTGCCTCATGGACAAGGAGCAAATGCAACTGGAAATTTGCAGCTATCAAGTGTCATTTTACAACAGGCTTAGTCCTGGTATACTTTTCTAAAATGACAATGCGGTATTTCCATACTTAGAACTGGGATCTTTTTTTCTAAGAGCAGTTCAAGCTTAAAGATTCAGTAGAGTTCTTGCCTTAAATTTTTAGTGTTGTATGTAGGATACCTTTGTCTCTTCTCTGCACCTCCCTCCACCACTGTTTTCATAGTTGTTAAGGAGCCGAAAAGGACTGATGCATATCAGCTGGGTGAAAAAAAAAGTGGATATCAAAATTTATGTAAAATTTAGTATTAACTTTCTTTGAATAGGAATCTGTTTTATTACAAAATATATTTCAGATCATGGTATGAATAAAGTTATATGGTGTTTACTTTAAATTTCAGTGCTATAACTTTTATATCCAGCAGGGAGGTTACATCAGTCCGACTATACTGACAGATTTAAATCAGACAATTTTTGGAGCATAGACAAGCCCAGACAATGTGATTTATTTGAATGCTGACTAATGGTAAAGTGTTTCTTTGTCACTGGTAACAAATGATATTGTTGCCCATTTATTTTTGAACTGTTCAGATGTCTGTTCTGTTGAATACCTCAGAGCTTGGGCAATGAAATTTACTGGCAGCATAAGGACAGTTCTAGTGAAAGCTTTTATTAATGTTTCTGTAAATACGTTGTTTAAATTTCTGTGTGAAATAAGATTTAGTAGTCTTATAAAAATTGATCAAATAAATGCCCACAGATGGAAATTCATAGACTCGTATAGTTAAATGAAAGGATTCAGAGATCTTTATAGTCTACTGCCTTGACACCAGTGGAATGTACATTTTTGTAGAGGAGATACAAAATATGTCTACTGAAAACTGCATTCAACTCATATTAATGGCTTGATGGGGAAGAGGTTTTATATCTTATTATTATTCCGTCCCCCATCCTCTTGCGTTCCGTTTGTTTTAAAGTAATTTGTTTTGATTTGTTTCACTGCATGTGGTGGTGGTTTCTTTGAACATACAACCCTACAAAAATGTCCACATTAGCCCCTGAGGAGTTGGTTTTGGACAGTGATCATGAACCATTCTGCTTATAGAAAATCAGTTTCCTATTCTGAGCATGCAAAGTAGTAACCAAATATGCCTAGAGGAAAAGAAAACTTATTTCCTTCCCAACCTTCCTTAATAATGGGATTATTTAGGAGATAATGCCAAGCACGGAATTTGTGTTATAGTTGTACAAACCAGAGCGTCCTGAAACTTGTGGAGCTGCATGCAGGGAAGTGTCAGATGAGAGCTCCTCATCCGTCAGCATGGCTACTCTGTGTCCCTGATGTTCAGCCTGCTACTGATAGAACGGCAAACAAAATTTGCGCAGAAAAAAACGTGGACACATCCAGGTAATAATAAAACATGCACATGGACACGTCCAGGTAATAAATTATTAATCAGAAGCACAGACTTATGGTTAGTGTGAACAATTCATACTTTGCCCCAAACTTTATTGGTTGGAAGAGCAGTTCAGGTTTGAGGTGAATAAACAAGTCTCTTAAATAGCCCTTTCAGATTTGTGGTCCTGCAGATGAACAAGTTAAGTTTGGTGTTAAGACTTTTTTGAGGATGGCTTTAGAAATTAATGATACAATACTTCCTGAAGTAAAGAATATTATGATGTAAGTAGCACAGCTGAGTGTAACTTGATATGGTGGAGGATGCTTGATTTCAGCGATGTGCTCAGATGATCGTTTAAAAATGTGTGGCAATGTTTAAATGGAAGAAGACATAATACTATTGCACATAATTATCTCTGAGAATTGGAAGTTTAATGCATTTTAAAAATACCTATTAGTCTCCAGATAGATAAAATGACATGAGTTTAAAATGTTTTTAAAATAATTTTAATTAAGCAGGTGCAACCCTGTGTGGATATGTGTAAATGACGTAAGCCAGTTATAAACTTGTACAAGATTGTCTGCAAAGACTTTTACACCTGTGTACCTATAATGAAGTTGGTAATTGATTTGAATTAAAATGGTGCAACTACAGTATTTAGGCAAGGCCTTCATCTAGCGTTTAATTCAATAAAAGCAGAAACGTGACTTACTCCTGACAGTGTTCTGCTGATTTCTCTCTTCCTTTCCAATAATTTAAACACATGTTGGTGTTCGTTCTTAATTATCCTACTTAATTCCCCTTTCCCATGACCTACACAGTGGTAAAAATCTCTCTGGTTTGCGTGCACAGACCTGCCAGAAATCACAGTGTTTATTTTACTCTCCCAGCCAACTCCTGGCATATTCTTCTGCCGCCAGCACATTTTCTATGAACATCATTTATACTTTTTGTGAAGAAATTGGACTCTTCCCTCTGGCGCAAGCTAGTATCAGCTCTGCAAAGTCCCTATCCCTTGTTAGAAAAGCTGAGGGAGAGGCATGCACACTGTCATTCTTTAAATGAATAAGAAAATCTCCTGCTCAGTGTATACATGTATGCTTACCCGCATCCATAAGTGCTGGGCAACATTTAAAACCTGTGGACCTCTGAAATATCTTTCTTGAAGTGTTGTGTTTTGCATCCCTGGCACCTTAATCAAAACTCAGTCGTTCTTGACAAATGCTGCAGCCGACTGTTTTTGCAAAATTTTCATTTTACTCCTTCTGGTGAGAAGAAATGTACTGCCTTGGGATGATCAGAAAAAAAATTAAAATTTTAAGAAGGCCTTTTTCTTCAGGGACATCGCTAAATGGCCTGTCAGATAGCTGAAGAGTGCTGTTTAGCATGCAAATGCTAAGTCCTCAGAAGTTGTAGATACTGGGTCTTATTAAAATACTATGTTGGAACAGCAAAGCTGCTAAGGGACCAGCTGGAGGGTAAAGCTAATGTCTAGGAAGTGGAGTGAGAGACAGATCCCTTTTAAATATATGGGATCTGTTATTGCTTAGTTGCAATTAAGGTGAATTTTGTCACTAGGTGGAAGTGAGATGGGGGAGCAGCAGGCAGGGTAGAGGCATTCTGCTGTTAGCTGTAACACCAGCTGCATGTTACAGCATTGGAGTAAGAGATGTGGAAGCAGCAAAGAATAGAGGGACAGAGAGGAAAAAAAATATTTTTATGTTTAAAATCTGTTGAAATCAGTGGGTTGGGTTTTTTTTTGTTGGTAGGATCTTAATCACCCTTGACTCGTACTTTTCTTCATCGCCTCCCTCACCAGAACATTCCACACAGTTCCTGGTAGCAACTGAATGCAGGAGAAGGGGAAGAAGATGTTGTTTGTGCATTGTCTGTGAACTATTACCATAGTTCACCAAAGCTTAACTCTTCTTTAGTTTGGCTGATCAATTTGAGCGAACTGCTTAAGTTGGAATGTTCTTCTATAGTATTAAAGATACTTCACTGTATTAACTGATTCAGGAGGAAAAAAAATTGATGATCGTGTAGTATAATATCAGCCAAGAATTCCCCATGCTTGTAAATTTATCTGTGAGTATTGTGCAGTATTTTTCCATAATCAGGTTTGTAGTCTAAATGTGCATAGCCTTGAGGAGAGAGAAGTTTGCAAAAGATTGTTTCCAATGCTTTTCTGCTGCTAGCAATTCAGACTAATTTTCTCCTTGCTGTTTTCTAGGCTACTTGTAGGTATTCTTCTAGTCAATTGCTGCATTAATAACTGCATCAGAATTGCAAAAGAATTTAAGTTATTTTGTTGTGGAATGAGCTGTGCCAAAATGCACAATGCAATACCAAACAGGAGCTTATGGGTGCTTTGGGCTAGTGTCATTCCAATCCATCTTCACATACAGATCTGGGCTGACGACTCCCATCATTGTCGAGAAGAGAATTCAGCAATGAGTATTTCATGACTTTCTATGACTCTAATTTTTTTTGGCTGCTGCGGTGGTATCAAATTATTAAGAGACTTCAGAAGTGAAAAAAATGCTGTATTGAGGAAAAGTTAAGACACTTCTAGTGACTTCTGTCCACATGTGATCTGAGACACCATGTTCTGTGATACCTAAGCTGTAAGTCTTCAGTTCTTACTGCTGCAATCTCTTTTTGTAAATGACTGTAGCACTTGGATACCGGGTTTATTATTATCCGGTTGAATATCTGGCATGTGGTTTTGATTACTTTGTTTTCTTTATCATATGTGTGTCTGAAACAATGAATCTTAATGTTTTAAATCATATCCTGAGGAAACTGATCCCATAAGAATTAATCCTTACTGCTAAACTCTCTTTTTATGCATCCCTCCTTTAAATATTTGTTCCACCTTTATAGGTCTTAGGATGCTGAAATCTCCATCGATACTTTATGCCAGTTACTGATACATTCTCCTAAATTAAAAAACCCAATTAGTATTTCAAATCAGTTTCTTAAAAGGCAGTTTCTGATTGCTAAAGGTAAGAAGCCACATAAATCTGATGTAAAAATTAAAGATCCTTTTCTTATTTGTCTCTATATAATGTCAGAGAGAGAGAGAGGCTGTATAAGGAGCATATATATATATGCTGCAAAAACAGGACCAGAGGAGAGACTCCTGCAGAAGCACCCAAGCCTCTGTTCAGGGCAGACACTTGCAGGATGTGTTGGGCAGGTTATGCGGCTATTACATGTCCTGTTTTCCTTCCTTGATGTGGCAGTCAGCCAGGGTGGTATACCCTAATGTAACAAGCCATCTCATCCCTTTAAAAAGCTTCTCGGTTGTTTTCTGGTGTGAATTGTGTCTTCTAGAACTTGTTTTTTCCTCTTAACGCTCTCTATCCTTTTGGATTTAAAAACACTTTGGGAGGTTGCCTGAAATTGTCTTCAATGTGAAGGTACAAAAGTGCTTTACAAATGCTGGTTTAGTAACTCTACTGCCCTGGTGCAGCAGGCAGCCTGCCTGCCCCCTCTCTTCCCCCACCTTGTCAATATTGTGCCTATTTTTTTTTTTCCTCAGTCATTGCTGAGATCAGTGCCATAACTCTAATTTCAATGCTACTCCTTTCTGAGCTAGAACATGTGCGCATTGGTTTTGCACAAAGGATGATGTTCAGCGTTGCTTTGGCTTCTCTATGCTGTGGATACTGCACAGTAGGAATAGACAAACTGTTGACTTTGAAAATCGTGGGGGTGAGAGATGGATGTATCTTCCAGCTGTTCCCTGTGTTAAGTGTGGACCGAAGGCATGGACCTTATTCAGAGTTTGTCCTGAGAGCCTCTTCAGTCCTGTACCCTACCATGTCTGTCAGGTGTTGTTAATGGAGGGGGGCTGCGGGGATAGCAGGCACACGGGCATAGTCCAGTGCCCAAAAACTGTGTGGCAGTTTCCATGCCTGTTCTTGTCCTGTCACCTAACAAAAACACAGTGTCGTAAAAAGCTTACCAACATGGATGGGAGAGAGATGTATTTTGTGAGTGTAGTTGGGGTGTTTCAAGTCCATAGTATAAAGTGTCTCATGGGTTAAATAGAATATCTGGCACAGAGCACTTCCTTCCCTTCCCCCTCTTCTGTCCTTGGTGATCTCTCTGTTGTCTCTTTCTATTCCCTTCTCCTCTCTGGTGTTTTCTTCTCTTTCTTAGATATGTTTTAGGAAAAGTGCCACCAACCTGGCTGATGGGCTCAGCTTTGACGTGCAGTGGGTCCATTGCAAAGCTGTCTGGAACCATTTGTGTCCAGCATAGGGCTGCCACTGACCTTTTCCCACAGAGGCTGCCCCTGCTACATGCACCCAGGACAGGCTGCCACGTCCACGCAGGCGAGCTGGGTAGGGAATGTGAGCAAGCTGTCTGCATCACAGTATCTTTTTGTTTCCTTTACTTAAATGTCTTTTTATTATTTACTATTCTTGCTTATATGCCATCACACATTCTAATATTATGTTTGGAGGTTGTATATATTTATGGATTCACACAACTTTTTCTTTTTAGGAGATCTGATTTAGTAATATTGAGAATAAAAGCAGAAATTTCTGAGATAATGGGCCTCTTTAGAGAAAATACCCACTTTATCTTGACGTACAAGGTTCTTTAACTTGCTGAATTGGTTCTGCTTAAGTCTCCTTCATGTGACTTCCACTTGAAGCAGAGATACACTCCATGGTTTTTATTGCAGGTGGATTGTAAGATTTGTGTGGAAAACCTAGGCAATTTTTATTGGGCTGTTAATTACTGGCATTTGAATTATTAGGCATGATAATCTTTTCTTATTTCTTCTTCTCCTGGAGGGGAATGTGACTTGTATAGTCTGTGACTTTCTTGTTTTCTTCATTAACTGATTGTGTTAGGTAAAAACAAGAAGACAGTGTTCAAATGCTCTTTTAACAGTTTTAGAATAATTTTGTCATGCTTGGGAAAAATGCAGTATTGTTTCATTGTAGTCTTTCCACCCTGCTGTAGCCTGTAGCTTAGTGTGCACTGTTCTAACCTGAATTGTCAAGTGAGACTTTTATGTGATTTCTTCTAATGTGACAGGAGAGTAATTTTATTAATACAGTCACCGCTGATTCTCACAACTAGACACTAGGAAAGCTGTGAATCTTACATAGAAAGACTCATGCCGTGGTTTGAGCCTGCCCCACTGGGAACAAGAGATGCCAGCCATTTGCTCAACCCCCCTCCCTTTAGGGAGAGGGAAAAAATTCAAAAAAAGTCTCAAGGATTGATTAGGACAGGGAGTGCTCATTCACCGTTTATGGTCACGGACAAAAAGCAGAGTAGACTTGGGGAGAAAAACGTAAATTTAATTTGCCACCACCAATTATCAACTAGATTGGAATAGGATAGTGAGAGAAAATAAATACAACTTGATCTTGAATACCCTTCCCTCCAACCCCTCCCTCCTTCTTGGCTACATCCTCTCCTCTATTGGAGCAGCAGGGCAGGGGAAGGGGGATGCCACCTGTCCATTACTCATTGTCCATGACAATCCTTTCTCCTTGGGAAGAGGACTTCTTGGAGTCTTCCCCTGATGCCACGTGGTGTCATCATCATGGGAGACAATCCTCTTTCTCCACAAGTCCTCACGCTAACGTGGGACCCACCAGAGGGTTGCAGTGTCCTCTGGTCCTATGTGGTCTGTCTCTCCCCTGGCATGGAGTCTTCATGTGCTGCTGCATCCAGGATATTTTACCACCATCGATCTCCTGAGTTGGCAGGACCTTCAGCCTGCTGTCTTTCTCACCATCTCATCTCCTACTCCTCTCCAAAACAAATAACCCCCAACACAAAAGACAGGACAAGGAGGCTGGCCCAACAGGTTTCACCTCTTAAATACATTGATCACGGTGCTGATTGGCCTGGCCTTGGCCAGAGGTGGTCCAACTTTTACTTGGACTGGGGGAGGCTCTGGAAGTTTTGCAAGGAGCCACCCCCACAGCCCTCCCCCCACTGCCAAAAACCCCTACCAGACACAAACCCATCACAGCTTATTTCTCTATTTCAGTTGAGATAGAGATACGCTTCTGAAGATCAGCCAAATCCTCCAGAGTATTGTAAGCACTGTTGGCCAGCAGAATGCACTTATGTTTGAGTGCTATAGAGACTCCTGAAAATTTAGAAATGCAAGATCAAACCCTTGGTACTTTTAGGTGTGCAATCCTGAATCATGTTAATTTATGATGGTGAAGAGTTTTCTCTGTCACATATTTGAACGATCTGAAGAATGACAGGTGCCCAGTAGGATGAAAATATGAAATACCAATATTTTAGTTCCTCTCTCTCTCTCCATATGGTATTGTTGTCCTTTCACTCATACAGCAAACATCATGATACCTAGTTTCTTGATAAGGAAGCAGAAACTACCTAAGCTGAAGCACAAGGTAGGTCTGTAGGAAATGTATACGGTGAGTTTTCCATTCCTCTAGGATGAGAGATTCAGGTTTTTACACACATCATTTCTTGAGAAATTAATGTTTTGATGCAGGCTTTTAATCTGATAATTAGATGTTCTTGTGCTTGATCTTAAGTTCATTTTGGAAGCAGTGCCCTCATCATTCTTAACCATCACTTTTTATTAACTGTTGGGAAGCCGCCCTTTTGTGTATTGGGAGATTAAGCGTAATTAGATTCCATCTCACTAAAGCACTTCTATGCAAACCACTTCACCTCTTGTTTAATTGAGAAACTGAACGTGGAGAGGCTTTATGTTAACAAGGAAAGAATGAATATTTAAATCGGCCAGAATGGTATTATAGCTCTTTTGAGCCTCTTAGTACACTGTTACTGGCATTGTCTCCTTTCCTGTACTTATGTAGTCCTTATTTTCAGGCATCTGCAAGGCTTGAGAAATGCTCTGGAGTTACAATAATACACTAGCAGCAGAGTTGAGATGTTAAGCGTTCAAAACAAGCTCATCAGTGTGTGTAAGTCACGAGCAAACAAGCACTGTTTTTCTACCCATGTATCTAGTAAACTCCAGATTTTTTTTTTTTTGAAGAACACAGTTTCTCTGGCCTTACTTTGACATGGCAGAGCTTTTTGCCTCTGAAGGAATAGATCACAGGAGCTGTTTTTTTGGGAGCAGTGCTGTTTATAGATTTCAGTTTGCTGTCAATAGATTTCTGTCATGCCTTGTGGCTGCCTATAAGAAGTTTGTAAAAATAAACTCGATACCAATGACTTTAGATTGTCTCTGGAGAAATACGTATTCATTGGAAAACTTTTTGGGGTATGAAAACTGAAGAGGACTGAACCCAGTCATTCTGTTGCAGTCGTTATATTCTTGGTCTAGTGCAAGGAGCTGCCCCAGTTCTGTCTGCTGATTAATGGAATTTACATGTAGATAAGAACTGTAAGGCTGCAATAGTATATTTTCCTTTTTAGCCACTATTTTGAATGACTGTCCCTAAAACTATTAAAATCTAGATTTCTTAGGGCTCTGGTGAAGAGTGATGGAGGTTGACAGATGTCTAGGTTTGATGGATATGAACTTCTATCCTTAAACTGTTAATAATAAACAGTCCTAAATTTCCTGCACTTCAGCTGTGTTGCAGGGGTACTGACTGTGATACGTGAAACAGAATGGAAGGAAACTGTGATGATTGTTGTGGATAGACTTTACTTCAGTTGTAGAGAAATGTAAGAAGTGCTTTAAATCTGAAACTTTTATCTTGCGACTTGGGGGGGTGGGTTTAAAGAAAAATGCCTGTGCCTTAGGGAGCACGTATGAAATCCTAATCAGCAGGAGGATTCTTAGTGCTTAGCTACCTGGTTAATCTAAGCAACTTGCCTACAGTAATAGAGTTAAGCATTTCTTGCTCTGAGTTTTTGAATTCTTTTAAAGACACTGTTGCTTGGATTCTAGCTGGTTTGTATTGATAACAGAAGAACAGGGACTATGAGAGGAGGAAAAATCTGTAGATTTCCCTGTGAATGTTTCTACCTAGGTGAGGTGCAGTGCTGCCAGGGCACCCTTCTGGTCATGTCCTAGACTTGTATACCTCCCTGAAGGTATTTCAGAGTTGTGCAGACATGGTGCTTAGGGGTATGGTTTAGCCAAGGACTTGTCAGTGTTAGGTAAATTGTTGGACTCGATGATCTTAAAGGTCTTTTCCAGTCTAGCTGATTCTGTGATTCTGTAGTTCTGTGATTTTATGTCATGTCCTTACTAGAAGTCAGGAAGATGCTGCTACAGCTTCTGACTATTAATCAGGATCAGTGATAACTTCTTGCAGAAGCAGTCGGCTTTAGGTATTGTTTCAAGAAAGCATCCTCCTTAACAGTTTTCTACATTGTTTCAACAATTTTCTGGATATGTGGTTTCAAATATCTCTTCCCCCTCCCAGGAAAATTAACAGAAGAGTTGCTATTTAAAAAAAACAACCATAACCTCTAGAGATTAGGTTCCCTTGGACATTTATAGTTTGGTTATATGTCTGGATATAACAAAAGAGACAGATTTGAAGATTCTGCCTAGCAATGAATGAGGTGAAGACATCTTGGCAGATGCTGAATGAGGAGAGAAAAGTTGCTTGCAAGTTGGGAATATTTTTATAGGATCTATTTTTATAAAATCTATTTTTGGCATGTTTTATCTGAAGTCTGTGATTTTAAAATTGTTGAAATGCCCATGCCTTAAGTTGAGCACTTCAGCTAGTATTTCTCTGTGAGCACGTGAATAGTGCCATTAAAGTGCATAGAGCTAATCTTATGCTGAAGAATTTTGCTGAATCGAATCCCTAAAGAATTAAGTGCATGTGGAGAAAAACATATATAAATATATAAGCATTGTTCCCAAGTTTGGTGGAAGTATTTTTGCTTTCTATATGTATTTCTTAGTATACATTTTCCTTGAATGCAGTTTGAATGTAATTCTGCTGTTCAGCAATCCAGATGCAAGAAGCAGGCCATAAATATCTTTCCTTCCTGCTCTCCCTCCCCCAAAATTGCATTTGGTTAAGTGTATCATGCTGTACATGTTACTCTTTTATTATGAATTTATAAAATGCTGGGCAGTAATGGGATACTTTTCAGCAGCCTGAGGGCTAGATTTGTGTACTGCTCTGTACTGTTATATAAGCATGGAGAAAGTGCAAGGCATCACCTGCCCTCCTACTCCAATCCAGTATAGTACTAGTCATTGTGCTCAAGAAACTATTAACGTTCTGCAAACAGGATTAAGCCACTGTTGTCAGTAAGAGTTATTCATATTTGTTTTGGAAGAATCAGCCCACAGAAGTGGATCTTGGATATATATTTTTTTTTTTTGGTGACGGAGGTGTATGTGCTCTCAAGAAGGTGCATGAGATGTATGCTGAGGGAGGTGATTATGTGAAGAACCCGAAGTTACTCACGGCTCACCCAGCTCTAATAAAGAGGAGCTGACAGACATGGCTGATGCGCAGCCCAGTTATTACTCTTTCTTTCTAAATTCTTTGTGGTTCCAGTATATGACCCTTCTGTTCCCTGTGGAGAAGAGGCAGCAATAGCTGAGGCTGTGTACAACTGTGTGGGGTCAGCCGCAGCTCTCTGCTGTAATAGGTGAGTAGCTGAGGTCATGCAGAGCATTATCTGCTAATGTTTTCAAGGAAGGATTTGCAGTTAGGCTCCTGAAAGTGTCTCAGACTGCACTCCCTGTTGGGGCAGGAATCGATAACTGAGGATCCCTATTCAGTATTTTTTTTGTTTTGGGTTGTAGGTGGCCTGAATCACATGGCAGAGGACCTTTCTCATATATGGTTGTAGGTGGAGCTCAAGATCACAATGTTAATTTTGCACATTTTGGTAAATATCCCAAGTGAGACTAGGAAGACTCCAGGCTACTGTGTTGCTTCAGGAGTTCTCACTGATGTGATCAATTGTTTGTTGCTCTGACCTGACTAGTAGATTTACAGATCAAATTGAGCTTAAATACTTGTATACCCTTTGTTCACGTGTATGACTTTACTGTTTCGCTTGGTTCTAGGCATACAGCAAATTCTTTCAGACCATGATCAAATGTAAACGTGTCAAATGTAATGCTTTAGAAGCATAAGTACTTGTGAAATGGCGCTTAAATCTAAATAACTAATTTTGTTTTGTTCCAAGTTTAGAACCATTAGTAAACTTGTCAGAATTCTCAACTTTATTATATCTCACAATAATGAAGGACAGAGTTTTTATAAGATACTGGTGTTCATTTCATTTGTTAAAAAAAAAGTCATTGCTTATCTTCAAGTACTATATGGATCATGGAATCTAGAGATAGGAAAGACCTATTAGGTTATATAGTCCATCACCTTGCCCCTGCAAAATGGTTCTCTACCTTAAACTTCTTCAGTGCTTTATGCAATTTAGTTTTAAAGATATCTGCAAATAACTGGATTTGACTCCTTCCCTAGGGAAGCTATTGAATACCTCTTTCAATATCATTTCATTATATTTTACATAATATTTAGCAAATGTATATAGATGGGTAGATGGATATAGATATATTCTAAAGGACAGCAATTTATTATCTGATCTTTTCTGGGCTAGCTAGAGAGAAAAAAAAATAAAGTATTTTCCAATTTAATGCTCTATATACCCAAGTGCTTTAGCAAATGTTGAGGTTTTGCAATTATGTTTTCATATTTTGCTGCAGTAAGGCCCCCTTCCTGAAGAGAGAGAGAGGGTATACTATTGAAACAAATTATTTCAAATACATCCATGCTAAAAATAATAAAAAAGCTTCTCCTATTAACATGAGTTCTCATCACAGCCATTTAACGTACTGCTAATTGCAGTGATGTAAACGAAAGAGTAAGCAAAAGGAGATTTTTAAATGTTATTTCTTTATTTTTAATTTGTGACTACGTATCTTTGCTACTATCCTCAATAATCCTTGCTGAAAAGCATTGCAGATCCTTACAGGCATTCCTTGTGAACTAACAATGTTATTGCTGAAAAATATTGCACAGGTTTTGTTCTCTCTAAAAGATTAAAGATCAAGTAAGAAGAACATTATAGAGGCACAAAAAGCTAACATTCGCTTTTATTTCATTTCTCTCTTTAATGAAACTGTTACTGTTCCTGCTAGAATGTGCAACAGAAATAATTTGTAGTGTTTTAAAAGATTGTAGCACATCTATATTTCCATAAATACAATGATTTGTCGCCTCTTTGGGACAAGGTACATGATAACAATGACTTGCTGTGTAAGAGTGTACGATGAGAGGATGATTAATAGAAACCTCGGAACTGAAAACAGGTCAGTTTGAGTAAATAAGCCTAAAAGTATAGCTTGCTAAAGCACTTCATATTAAGCTAAATAGTTTTCTTTCCAATTTAACGTGAGCCAGCAATGCGCCCTCATGGCCAAGAAGGCCAATGACATCCTGTGGTATATTAGAAAGGGTGTGACTAGTAGGTCGAGAGATACTCCTCCGCCTCTACTCTGCCCTAGTGAGGCCACATCTAGAATATTGTGTCCAATTCTGGGCCCCTCAGCTCAAGAGAGAGACAGGGAACTGCTTGAGAGAGTCCAGCGCGGAGCCACAAAGATGATGAAGGGAGTGGAACATCTCCCTTATGAGGAAAGGCTGAAGGAGCTGGGTCTCTTTAGCTTGGAGAAGAGGAGACTGAGGGGTGACCTCATTAATGTTTATAAATATGTCAAGGGGGAGTGTCAGGAGGATGGAGCCAGGCTCTTTTCAGTGATGCCCAATGACAGGACAAGGGGCAATGGATACAAGCTGGAACATAAGAGGTTTCAAAAAATATTAGAAAAATCTTTTTCACTGTGAGGATGACAGAGCACTGGCACAGGCTGCCCAGGGAGGTTGTGGAGTCTCCTTCTTTGGAGACATTCAAAACCCGCCTGGACACGTTCCTGTGTGACCTACTGTGGGTAATCCTGCTCTGGCAGGTGGGTTGGACAAGATGATCTCTTGAGGTCCGTTCCAACCCCTAGCGTTCTGTGATTCTGCGATATACATATATATATATATTTAAAAGTTTAAAATAAAACTTCTATTCGTTTTCTGAATAGCTAGAATCCAAATAGGTAAAAGTCTTCTAATATTTCTAGTCTCTATAAAAGAATAATCCATGGTTACAATTTGACATGGTTAAGTTCCTTAATGAATTTTATCTTAATGAAATAACATGATTGTCTATGTAGCTGCAGATCAGTTCATGACCAAAGAAGGGGTTTGAAACTCCTATGGCCCTCATCCCTTAATTACACACAGCGAGTTCCTGATGCTTTCCGTCTGTAATGATAAAGGCTATAAGAAACAGACTTGTTCCCCTCCCTTTCCAGAAATATTGATGACACTTCTGCCCACACTAAAATGTTTTAAATACTTAATGACTTTTAAAAGAAGTTGGAGTGGACATTTGTCTGCATTATTTTCTAAGGACTAAAGTTTTATATGTAAGATTCCCCTTGTACTCAGCACTGGTGAGGCTGCATCTTGAATCCTGTGTTCAGTTTTTGGACCCTTACTACAAGAAAGACACTGAGGTGCTGAAGTGGGTCTAGAGAAGGGCAACGAAGCTGGTTAAGGGTCTCAAGAATGAGTCTTATGAGATGTGGCTGAGGGAACTGGGCCTGTTTAGACTGGAGAAAAGAAGGCTGAGGGAAGACCTTATCCCTCTCTACAACGAGATTGTAGCAAGGTGAGGGTTGGTCTCTTTCCACAAATTACAATTGATAGGACAAGAGAAAATGGCCTCAAGTTACTCCAGGGGAGGTTTAGGTTAGACATTAGGAAAAATGTTTATACTGAAAGGGTTCTCAAAGAGTGGAGCAGGCTTCCCAGAGAAGTGGTTGAATTGCCCTTCTTAGATGTGTTTAAAAGCTGTCTAGATATGGTGCTCAGGGACATGACTTAGAAGCGGACCTGGTAGAGTTAGGTAATGGTTGGACCTGATTATCTTGAAGGACTTTTCCAACCAAAGTGATTCTATGATTCTATGTGTGGGGCTGTGTTGCTTAAAGAAAGTAAAAACATGAAATGAAGTAAAAATGAATCTATAATCCCACCTGAGGAGGCTTTTACTACTTTTGCTTGTTCAAGTTGCTGAACAAAATAAGCAAATGAGCAAGCTTGTTGCCTGGGAAGCTAAAAATAGAAATCTTCAAAATTTGTGTGGTGTTTCAGAGAAGACCCTTTTGGAGTGGCATCTGTTTCTTGCAAGAAATCTTCCCACCAAAGCTTCAGGTGACTGAGGAAATATAATACATTTCACTGGTTAGGAATTTACCGGATAACCAGCACTGGCGGGAGCCAAAGCTACCCTGAACAAATGTGATTAGATGCTAAAAGCATGACTAAAATTTCATTAATCAGGCTTTACGTCCAAATGGCAATTTCCAGAAAGTAAAATCTTATTTCCTTTAAAAATTTGTCTTTGTCTCTTTCCTGCCATTATCATGAACATTTTTTAATTTTTAAAGCTGATGAATGTCTATGGTCATCTCTCATATCCTACATCCACACTGGTCTCTAGCAGTGCAGCTATAGCTCCTGATGGTACCCCTCAGCTGGCTTTAAAACAAGTGAGCTTGGGTACCAGGCATAATGTAGCCAGACAGGGGCCTGGAGTTCCATTTAGGCTGTTCTACATATTTAGGCTTTAGCAGTCTTTACTGAAACTCATCCTGCTTTGAGCTAGACTTTTGTCTGTCCCAGACAGATTAGTTAAGTCAGTTTGGATATGTGTGCCTAAGCTATGCTGCCTAGTTGCAGACCAGTGCATTCTTTATTCCATTTACAGTTGCAAAGAGTAAAGAAAGGTCAGTGTGTTCACACTCCTGTGAAGAGAATAAAAAGATTCACAACATCTAAGTGGTCTGTGGTGGCTTCAAACCGAAATGACAATACCAGAGTGACATCACTGGCTTGAGAGGTTATAACATTTGATTTCTGTCCCCAACGGATGCATAAATGACCAAATTCTGACAGAGCAATGGATTTTAATGAATCAACATTAACAGAGAATCTTATGACAGTCTTGAGTATTCAGCCCAATCCCCAAGTCATTCAGCCATTTTAGCATAAAAGCAATCAAGCAAACTAATGCCAATTTCTTTTATCACTCGCACCCTCCTTAAATTACTTCTCTGAGATTTATTACAAGTTTCCATTTTTATAGTATATTTTTATTACGATTGACAGAAAAAGATGTTTTTCAAGCAGGACGTAACAAAATTACGGTGTGTTGCCCTTTGTTCAATACTATATTTTATTGTTTTTTCTTAGTAATAGGAACAATAAAAATATTTAACACTCTTGTAGTACTAAGTGTACTTTGTGCCAATAACTCAATACCTTCTGTAGGCTAGCTAGATATTTTATCTCCGTTCTAGAGATAAGCTGAGACAGAAGATCTTTAACAGCTAGCCCTTTGAAAGTATCCATAGTTGTTGGTCTTTGAATTCTTTGTTGTCCGACTCTAATTTCAAGAGTTTTCTGGCACACCTGCCTCTTCTGTAACCTTTATCAGGGGAATCAGTTATTACTGCAAAAATAGGAACTGAGGAGGGTATTTGACAGAGTGTCTGCATTTGAGTAAGTGGCATTTCCTCCTATGTGCATTCCCTCCTTCAGTCTCCAGCTGTTTCATACTGAACCCAGCATATGCTTCACCCATCTTGTAGCCACAGTCTCACTGCTGCAGAGCTCAGGCAAACTGGTCTCCAAAGAGCCTAGAGAGTTTTAGCCACTCTACTTTTCCTTCTCACTTTTCATCCATCAATCATCTCTGCATTCCTGTTTGTTATCTGCTGATTTATCTGTTATCCATGCCTTCTCTCTAATTGTTGTTCCTTCCTACTATGGTTCTGTTCTTACAGCTTGCTTGCTTGCAAATGGCTGAAGAGTCTCAGTGGTGTAAGCACAATGAATTTATCAGTCTAAAGGATGTTAAAATTAAGAGCAGAGTTCAATCATATGTCCCACCCCCTACTTGCTCCCACCATCTTTTCTATGCAGGAGTTCACATTTGGTTCTTCTTTCCTTCCCTCCTGCACTTACATTTCCTCCACACACACAAATCAGTTTTCCTTTCTCCAATTTTAGCTGCTTAAATAAAATCACAGTAAAAAAATCTACTGGTGTATTTGTGGGTGTGTAGATGTGACTTTCAGAATGAAAATACCATCATTTTTATTTGTTTATGAAAGAACTTGCCATGAGAGTATTTCCAGTTCAGGGGAAGTGCAGAAGGCAGCATGAAAGACTTGTTATGTGGGACCTTGAGGTACCTGTACTTGTATTATTTCACAGTGGAGGGCTGATGAGTTTGATGTGTGATATTTAATATGCATTGAAAAATGCTTCTATTTTTAGGATTTCTGCAGATGCAGCTTATATTTATTAGATTTATTATGTAGGATAGCATATGAGGTTTTTATCACCGAGTTTTAATCAAAACTGGGTAGAAAATAAAATTGGATAAACCTCCTTTTCATTTGGGAGGATTTTTTTTTGAAAAAATACTTAATCTCTTCCAATGTTGATTTAAGCAAAAAAATCTGATCTGAAATGGGTTTTTGGACAAAAGTCTAATTTAAATATAGATGGAGAAGGACAACATTTTTTCTTTACTGTGTTTTAGTACATTCCAGCACAGTCTGCCAATCTGTGTTGATAACTGCTTACAGAAAACTGCAGATGAATTTCTGTACCTCTCCCCCTAAATATTTTGCGGTGCTTCTTGATAATATAGTCTTCCAATAGATGTTTCACAGTTCAAGGTGTAAAATATTTTTTATCAAAAGTTTTTACTGTTGACTTTCATAGTAGAAAACTTTTCTCTTTTAAATTTTGGAGTGTGAAGTGTAGTTAAAAGAAAGCACTTGGAAAAGACTTAAGTTTAACTGCACAAGCCATTTTTTTAGAGGATTGAAACTGAAAAGAAATTGTTTTCATTTTTACAGCAAAAGACACTGCGTTTTGAAAAGCCATATAAAAATGTCTTGTCTGATGACTTAGTACTATTGACTAACATGAGAAAGCATCAAAGTTACTAAGTAGGTAGGACATGCCCTGTAAGCATGTTCAATGCACTGGAGCTACTAGAAATACTTGAACATCGATTAAAAAAATTACGTTTTTGCTAAATCTTGCAAGATTTAACAACTGTTTCTGCACATTGAGCAGAACTGCGCCCTTAGGAAGCAAGGAGAGAGAAAAAAGCAGTGAGGCTTTACTATTTTCAGGCATCGTACTTGAGTCTGTAAACCTGCAAAGAGGTGAGATCTTTGAGCCTGTTTAATAGTTTGATACTTCTGAACAGATGATTTCAGGTTCTCTTCTGCCCTTCGTTACTTCTCATGAGGTGATTCAGCTAATTAAGTCAGTAGAAAGAAGGTGTGTTTTTTGCTGAACAAGGTAGACTTACAATTTTATTTTTGTCATGGAAGTGTCTGTACAAGCACGTAACAAAAAGGCAATCACAGTCCTGTAAAACGTATGGTATTTTAGAAATCAGAAGGATTTAGATATGTGCTTCAGCCGTTACTAGTTCAGGGCCCAGTGAAGAAAGCATTAATTTATCTTTTCAACTGGAAAATAAAATCAGGGTATTTCTATGGGCAACAGTGTACCAAAATCACAGAACCATGCTCTCCGAAGGTCTGCAGTCCCTGTCACCCCAGAATAATTGAGAAGCAGGGCTGTTTTTTCCATTTAAAGGTCTACTTGGATGCTAGGATTTCACAAACACTGAGAAAGTCAAGGTTAAATTGGCTTCCGTTTCAGTTTTAAAGCTAGTGACCTTTCCTCCCCTTAACCTCTCTGGTTTTTAGCCCCTTGTTTTTTCCAGAAAGTTCAGAGATGTTGCATTATCTACCTTGCTCATAAATGCAACCTTCTCCCCACTTTTGTTGTTCAGTGTGCTGAAATAGGCAAGTTTTGTTTCCTTTGTATTGAAAATGATGATATAATACATAAATAAGTAATCAAAATACTGAAGTCTTCATTCTATATTGGAAAAAAGATGAAAGTGCTAAGCTCTACTACAACTTTTTAGTTTTTCTGGCAGCATGAATGTTGTTTCAGACCATAATAAATGACAATAATAAAATAGATTTATTTTTTTAGTACAAAGTATGTTTTTCTTTTATTCTTTTAAGTGAGAAGAAGGCACCATAACAATCTTGCTTTTTGAAACATAGTTGTTACTGAATCAACACATAGTACTTTATTTCTGCAACTATACTAAGACGTCAGTAAAACACAGTCTGAAAATAGTCAAGCCTCCCAAAAGGCCTGAATTAGACATAACAGCATTGTAGGTGCATATGTTCAAGAGCAGGATATTTTAAGACCTGCATTTTCGACTAAATACATGTTTGCTATTGGCAACAGAGGTCAGTCCTTCACAGATTATCCAGTGCACAAGGCAAATCTTTGGGTTTACTTCTTTTGAGATATAATGTGGATGCTTATACCCTTAGCTACTGAGTGAAGATAAAAGGAATTGAACCAATAGTTCAGCATCTTTATGCTCGGTCCAGCCTTTTTTTCACCTCTTAAGTATATACAGCAATAACGACAACCAACCTACGGTGATACGATGCTCATTACTGCATGTCATGAGAGGAACTCAAGAAACTATTTGTAAGGAAAACCTATTTATGATGCCTGGTATTAAAATATAAATTCATATTCTCATATAGCACCTCTTAAAGAAAAGAAAGCCTTGTATGAGGGAATGAAGTCTTATGCACCCCCCAGATATGCGTATCTGTAATAGCATGGGTTCTACAGACAATAAAAGCACAGTAGGACCTCTAAGTGCACAATAGAGGGATGACAATGGTAATTTGGCTGAATTTACAACAAACAAACTGATGCATAATTTGACTTAATTACCAATAATATTATAACACCATGTATTTCCTTCCCTTCTGGAAACAGGATATTGAACATTCGTAAAACACAAAGGGCAGTAATGCTATTTGTCCCATTGGCTTTATAATACCATACAAGAAATACATTGGGTAGGAGTTGTTGACCATGGATTACATAGATTACTGAAATGAAAAACAAGAAAACAGAATTTTGAGGTTTGGTTGGTTTTTTTTTTTTACCTTCAGCAGTTGAAGTTGGAATGGAGAAACAAAGAAAAGAAAGCCGCTTTCTTGACATGTAAACAGTTTACAACTCTTTAATGATAAATCTTAACCTTGGCCTAAATGTCTTCTAGAATGGTTGAAGTTTCCTAAAATCTAAAATATTGGTGTAAAACTAGCTAAACAACAATTACAGAGCAAGCAGTTTTCAATGTGAGAAGTACAGAAGGACACCCACTTGGGCCTTGTCACTAGAAGACTTATTTTAGAGCCTGTTACTAAATCTTGTCCTTCAGTATGCAGAGCTAGAGTCATTGTGATTGCTTACTGTTGCATTTGCACATGAACAAACTGTGTCGTGACTGTTTTTCAAAATGTTTTCTTGCCATTAATTTAGCAGTCACTTTTCATTTTGTGGGATTTCCTCATTTCAGAGCTTGAGACCTATCTACACGGAGAAATTCATGAAAATTAATATGAATCAGCTAAAGATGTGACTTAGAAATAGATCAGTAAAACGTCATTAAAACCCCCAAGGACCTTCTTATCCAGAATTCAAGTGGTCCTAATTTAATTTAATTTACTTCTACAGTGACGTTAGATCATTCAAATGTAATTCTAAAGGAGAACATCCACATTAGGGTTTAATGCAGTTTTACAGCTTCTCTTTAAAGTAACATTTTTAGTTAATTCACTTTCCTGATTGTCTCCATATAAATAAATCCCTAATCCCACAAGTGTTTTTAGTTCTGGCTAATCCTTGACACTTCTTAATAAGGGACTGTATAATCCAGATAGTGTCTGTACCAATTGCTGAGCTGGAAAACATCCAATTTCCAGTCTGCTGCATCTGGTAAGACTGGGTCTTTGACTGTTCAGCTTTACCAGCAAACTACGGGGGAGATATAAAACAGGCTAAACCTTAGGCTATAGGTTTTTGTTCCCCAAATCAATTAGCTGATACTAATACAAACAGACTCTTATCTATTAACCAAGCTAAAAAGCTTTTAAGCTAATCTGCAGGGCGTATCTTTAGCATCTTCATCCAAACTTTCCCTCAGGGGTGAACCATTTTCATTTAAACATCATACATCAGGGAATGCATGAACCTTGGAGTTGTAACTGCTGGATGAAGAGCTTGAGAAGTCTGTGTGTGTGTGTAGATCTAAATTCCATATTGGATTTCTTAGGTGTCAGTCAGCACAGGCTGCCTAGATAATGTATAGGATCGGTATAGGCAGCTCAGTACCTCAGGTATTTAGGTAATTGTATTGGGTTTGTGTGGCCAGGTTTTGGGAGCAGGGGAGTGAGGTGGGGGGGTGGCTTCCCATAGGCTCCACAGAGCCAACGTCAGTTGGCTCCAAGATGGACCTGCCGCTGGCCAAGGCTGAGCCTGTCAATGGTGGTAACACCTCTGTGATAATGCATTTAAGAAGCGGGGGAAAGGTCAGTGTGCAATTGCAGACAGAGAGAGGAGCGAGTATGTGTGAAAGAAACAACTCTGCAGATGCCAAAGTCAGTGAAGTAGAGGGGGGAGAAGGTGCTTCAGGTGCTGGAGCAGAGATTCCCTTGAGCTATGGTGAAGACCATGGTGGGGCAGGCTGTGCCCCTGCAGTCCATGGAGGTGAAGGGGTTGTAGATGGCTACCTGAATCTCGTGGAGGACCCCACATCAGAGCAGGTGGATGCCTGAAGGAGTGTGAGAAGACCACTGTGGAGCAGGCTCCTGGCAGGACCTGTGGAGGGAGGAGCCCATGCTGGAGCAGGTTTGCTGACAGGACTTGTGGTTATGTGGGGGCACTCATGCTGGAACGGTGTGCTCCTGAAGTATTGCTGCCCATGAAAGGGCTCACACTGAGGCAGTTCGTGAAGAACTGTCTCCTGTGGAAAGGACTCATGTTGTAGAAGTTCACAAAGAGCTATCTGCCATGAGAGGGGCCCCATGCTGGAGCAGGGGGAGAGTGAGGAGTCCTCTCCCTAAGGAAGAAGGAGCAGCAGAGACATCTAGTGAACTTACCACAATCCCCATTCCTGTCCCCCTGTGCCACTAGGAGGGAGGAAGTGGAGAAATTGGGAATAAATTTAAGTGCGGGAAGAAGGAAAGAGTAGAGGAAAGGTGGGGCTTGTTTTGATTTTTAAGATTTGGTTTTATTTCTCATTGCCCTTCACTGATTTGATGGGCAATATATTCAATTAATTTCCCCAAGTGAAGTCTGTTTTGCCTGTGACAGTAATTGCTGAGTGACTTCTCTGTCCTTATCTTGACCCACGAGCCTTTTGATCTATTTCCTCTCCCCTGTCCCTCTAGTTTAGGAGGAGTGATAGAATTGCTTTGGTGGACACCTGACCTCCAGCCAGAGTCAAACCACTACAGTAAATTTAGGTGCTTTACATAGATTATGCCATTATATATTTCTTTAAGAGGACTTAATGCTGATAGGAAATTGTACTATTTAAGCTGTGGTATTAAACCAAATCTGAACTGTTATACTTCTGTTTTGTTGGCTTTTAAGTGGAGCTTTAAAGTAAAGACATGGAGAAAAGATACGGATAGTGATGATGATACTGTGGAAGTAGAGTTGTCATTATGGTATGCAGAGATGTGAATTTCAGCCTTGTGTCAAAACTATGTGGTTGATCCTGCTACGCATGGGTCCATGGTCATTTAGGTTCATGAGTCAAAAGTAATGAAGTGGGCTGACAGATGTGTCATTCAGTTGTGTAAAACTGGCCACAGAAACACTGCTTTTAACCATGCTGGCCTTATGAATTGCCAAATTCAGACTGGACTTTTGAGCTGAATAGCTCTTGGATTCTATCAACTATATTGATCGGATCTCCACTAACTGCAGTGGGAGTGAGAACATCTAGCTCAGATGTAGACTGCTATATTTAGTTGTCTTATTCTAGAGGTAGGTCCCATCCTCATAATTTTTTACTAAGTGTCAAATGTGTTTCTTTGATCTTAGTATCTGTGTACAGGTTATAATGTTGTGGTACACTAAATCAAACATTAGAGCTCTTAGGCTTGGGTGCAAACCACCTTGGCCACAGAACAAAACAAGCCAACTCACATAGCTAGCTTAGACTTCTCTGAAAAGTCTTGATAGACTAGCCTTACTCCTGCTGACTTATGGCAGATATAGATATGGATGATCTATATCACTTTAATTTTAGGAGGAAACAGGTGTTTCTTTAGTGACATACAGTTATCACAAGCTCCAATTTGTGTCATCTAGCAAATTCAATAGAACTAGGGTCATGGGCCCACAGTTAAGTCAGAAGAAAGAAAGAAAAGTTTACTGCTATGTCACCTGGCAATATGCAGAATTACAACCTCATGTCCTACTGAAATAGGAGTATAGGCATTTCCTTGTGTGGGAATAATAATTAAAAAAATCTTTGGAAAGACTTCTGCTAGTTACACTTCTATGTTAGATCTCAGTCAAAAGAAGGCAATTTAAATGGCGAGGTACCTACTACCCTTGTTCTGAGTTTATAGTAGTGCAATAGTATCATTATCATGCCTTCCTTCAACACGAAGTTTTCTAAAAAGGTTTCCTATTCACGTATTTAAAAAGACCCTCAAACCTTAGCTTCTAAGCTCTAATAAATCATAGCCTGAGGTGGTCTGGCTGGAAAATGAGAAGCCACTGAATAAAGAAAATGCTGAAATTTCACTCTCCATAGGGATTTCCAGTTTCATTAGCCTCAGTGAAAACCACATTTCACTAAATTTAGAGCTGCAGCAGAGCTCAATACAGATAATGCATTTAATGTATGCTCTGAGCAGTGAAGTTGAAACTGTTTTCAAGTAATTTTCTTCAGTGTTGGGTGCAGCCATCCTGTAAGTTTCCTGATAACTTAGAATTTTTCTTTCTCAGAACAACATGTAATACTCTTCTAAAGCAGACAAAATTTTCCATGACAAAGTTATATCATCATTTTACATAGTGCCATGTTTTATCACTATCTAGTAATATGATGTAACAGTATGATAGCACATGTGCATCAAAGATGTTTTTTCCCAGTTTTGTACTCATGTCAAACACTGTTGAATAATGTAGAGGCTTTTAGCTGTTTTATCTATGGGCATCTATGTGCATCTATGTGCATTCTTTTTAGAAAAATGAAGATGCAGGCATTATGCATTTATAAAAGGCAACAGAAGTGTGTAAACAATAAAGGAAGTGAAGAGGGTGGATAAAAAGCAAAATTCCATGGCAAATATGGTTTGTTTTCTTCATAGTGTTTTTAATTGCAGAAGTGCAGCACCAAATTACACTATATTATGAGTAGGCACGAGACATGTATCTCATTTTTGATGACATCAAGTGTTCACTTTTCTGCCTTGAAACCTTTGATAATCACCCTTGTACAAGTAAGCTTAATTATATAGTAAATGTTATTTTTTAAATAGCTAAGGTGATGGGACTTCATGGTCTGTGACTGTGCCTCATGGTGACAATAATGATCAAATAATAGTAGAAGTAAACAGAAATTTACTTGAATGTTCATATCTGCTCTGGAAAGATTATTTTTAGCAATGTGTTTTAGACTTCTGGATTAAATCTGCAGTTTGCTAGGACAAAAATATTTGTCTCAAAGTAGCTTTTTGGCTGTACATTTTAATCAATTTGTCTATGTAGTAGTATACCAATATTTAAGAATTTGGATGTTTTTAAAAATTCTTTAGTGCAGAGCACCTTGTGCTATTACAAAGAGAATTGTCTATGTCCCATGAGTACTGGATGGCCACCTTACCTACTCCTTATTTTAGATTAGAATAAGTGTAAATGATTGCACAGGGATAAGACATAAGGGGGGCTGCAGACAGAGTTAAATATCTGCTGATAGAAGTAATATGAATTGATAGAGTTAACATCTGGTGAAAAGGTGACTGTTTTCTGTGTTATGTGCTGTGTTCTACATGGCTAAGTAGTAACTAAACACTCCAAGCCTCTTGCACACTGTTTCTCTAAAGGTCATATTTGTTACAGGGATATTTACTAGAGATTTATGTTTCTTAGCAAGGACTTGCGTTCCTTGGGATTGACACAAGAGGAAAATTGCAGTCCTTCCCACATTACTAATTGGATGGGAGTATTGCACAGAATAGAGATCTACTATGGAAAAGATGAACTGATCTACTGTATTTTGCTTTCTTTCTAGGGTGCAGTTGATTTTGCAAGACTCGGGAGTGGATGGAATTACAGATCTTGGGAATAAATGTTTTTGGCACTGTTGTTCATTTAAACAGTGGGATTATCTGGAAATTGCCTGGAAGAACTGGAAAGTCCTTATGAGATTTTTTCAGCTTTTTTCTTTTTTTTTGTCTTGGTGTACAGGAAATGGTAGCCAAGAAATTCAATTATACTAAAAGGGTTCCCATATAACCTATCGTAAAAGCGGGATAAACGTCTGTGCTAAAACTAGGCATGAGATGATACAGATAACCATTCTGTCTCAAACTGTGAGAATTCACCGGAATTGTGGTCTAAATAAGCAACAACTGGGGCATATTTAAATATTCCGTATTTAAAATCTTGCCTAAATTCAGAGGGATGAATTTGAAGTGTGGAGGCTGACTATGTCGGTCTAAGAGAGAGTAGGTCTTTTGGGCTGACAGAAGCAATCGCTGTTTCCATGAGGCCAAAACCACTGAGGAGTGCAGTGGCTCACTCCTGGGGATGTTTCGGTTTTGTAAATTAGTTAGAACTGTAGACTGAGTGGCTGAAACAGTCTTTTTTTTGGACAACTGCTGGAACTGAGATGATGCTGTGTCTGCTCTGACCTCCGTATGGTGATTCTACTAGCAATGGATACAAACAGAAGGTGTTGCTTGAAGGATTTTGGAAGAGGAACTCTGTATTCTGCTCTAGTGAATTGCATAGCAAAGAGTTTTCTTGCATTCCTTGACTTCTGTAGAAGAGTAATGACATAAGGGAAAGAAATACACTTCTTAATATAGGCAGGTAGACCTCAACTGTCTTCCAGTAGCTGTGAGCTTAAAGCCTTTTCTCATTTAACAGTTGTGGGAAAAGCAAACCCCAGTCTGTAGTGCAGAGACTTACTTGTTGTCTACTAAATTTCCTAGTAGCTTCAGTTAGGTGCTTCTTTATTTTTTCCCCTAGATTGTGGTGAAATGTTGCTTTTTTTACAACAGATGCCCCATTCCCCACTAGAACTAATTTTGCAGTGCAGGGCAGGTTTATCATATCTGTGGTTTACTTCCCAAGGTGGATAACAGTCTATATAAATTTTAATGAACCGTCTTTACCTCTTGGGAGGGTCCTGGCCCTCGCAGCTGTGTGAGTTTTCTGCATTCTCTTCTATCATACTGTAGTTCCTTCAAAGTTTTCCTTTATTTTCCCCTTATCACTTCCTCCCAGTCAGCCTGCTTACCTTTACCCCATACGTCTATAACTTGGATATGCAACCTCCTCCAGGTGTGAACCTGCAAGGATGAAGACACAAGAGGTTAATGTTCTTGGCAGCAACAGAAATGGTTTGAGCATGGTTTTTGTCTCCTTTGATGCTTCTCCAGAGGTGTTTCTTCAGAGGCAATCCCACTTTGATAATACTTTGCTTTTGAATTCTTTGGCTGAAAGGGACTATAAAACATAACTTTAACAAAATGCTGTGGGATGCAGGTGAGATGGAAAGCTTTATGTGAAGAGCCAAGTGATATTAGTATTAGTAGAAATAGTTAATTACTCTTTTTCATAAATAGCATTCATTGTTCTTCTATGTAACACATTTGGTTGTATCTCTCAGGAAAGAGAGGCAGTAAGCTTATATCCAACCATCTTTCTCAGGAAGCCAGTTTAGGGAGTTGAATTCAGTATCTGTCCACTGTGTGGAACTGATTTCAAATTAGTACATTTTCTCCCTGAAACAGATGTATTTTCTATTACTATTCTGTCACATCAGAGCCTGTTACTTGCAGTGATACTGCTAATACTGTGGCACCTTCGTTGCACTGCTCTGGGAGCAGATACCTCTTCTTCACAGTGTTAAGATGAATATAGAAGAAAACTTTTAATAGGTTGTCTTAGGATAATGATGACCAGAACACTTTTGCCTCAAAGGCTTTTTCTTTTACTAGCTTTGGCAGCATTCTTTATTCAATCCCACTTTTGATGAATAAAAAGCTTTAGTGTACAAAAATAAA
This sequence comes from Apaloderma vittatum, assembly GCF_000703405.1. Classification (NCBI taxonomy): domain Eukaryota; kingdom Metazoa; phylum Chordata; class Aves; order Trogoniformes; family Trogonidae; genus Apaloderma; species Apaloderma vittatum. Next base: position 8,755 of record NW_009730052.1, on the reverse strand, counting down.
GACATCTGAAGATGATAATTGTTGCAAGGGTATAGTGGCAACATAGAAGCATTGTTTCCAGGATGCAAACAAGAAATGGAAATGAGATTGATGAGGATTTGCAAGTAAAATTACTCTCTCTTTAATTGTTATATTCTTTTCTTTGCCAATAGTGCTGACTGTCGGTTGATTCTGAAGATGAGATTAAAGTTAGCAAGAGCCCATTTCTGGGTATCTTCCCAACTCCAAAGAAGAGAATACAAAAAAGAAGATTTGAGGTCTGAGGAATACATTCTACAGATCAGCTAATTCCAAATAATTTCACTAGGTTAATATGTGAAAGAAATCTTTAGGAGAGAGTATAACTTTCTACTGGTTTTGTGTTGCTTTGTGTTGTTGTTGTTGTTGTTATTTTCTGTGGGTTTTATTTTTTTTTTAATTACACCAAAGTCAAATACCCTGAAACCTTGGGCATTACACAGACCTTTATCACAAGACAGTTTCTATTCCAAACAGATTTGAATGTAAGGTCTTGAGTCTTTACCACCATCCTCATGATAAAGCCCTGGAACTCTGCAAAACTGGGGCCTAAATGAAGAAATATAATATGCTAAGCAAGGACAGCTGTGTGGGTAACAGTCATCAGAACATGTAGAATGATAATTGGCCACATGACCTAGTTGTTATATAAATAACTTAGCAGGTAGATACAAAGATATCACAGCTGTTGGTAGCTTCTGGCCATATCTACACATTGTATGTGAGCTGGGTGGCCCCCAAATGATTTGAAACCTTTAAATTTTGTCTTTGTTACAAGCAGTTTTCCTTGAGCTAGAGCTTGATCTCACACATCCTGTTTGGCTTTGCCCTAGGACCTTGTGGGGGTGCCTTCCTAGAAGAACCTTCAGCCATCTCATTTTGCTGACCTCCCTGACATGATACAGTAAGGAGTTTGCACCAAGCAGCAGCCTGGTTTCTGAGGACTTGTGGAGAGCTGGTTACTTGAAAATGGGAACTAGACCTGAAAGCCCCGTATTTAACTGGAGCTGTGAGTATTCTGGTCAAATACGACTGTTAAAAAGAACCTTATATGGAGGAATGAGGGGGTTTTATTTAAATTTTTATTTATTGTGATTTGCTAATCTGTTTGCTAAACCACCTTCGACTCTAAATTGGCCTTTTGGCCCTTTGTGGCTGGTTAGACCAAAGGATAGACAAGAAGGTGACTACTGCCTCTTGGGAAAACCCACTGGTATTTACAGTAATACAGAAAACATTCTTACAGTAATGTGGGTGGGAGGAGAATCGTGCCTTTGAATCTTGCCGCCAGCTGGAGCTGCACAGCCTGGCAGAAGCAGGAGAGTCTCTGCACCGATGCTGGGTGCAGATGTGGAGCAGATGTGGAGGAGCTGTGTATGATGATGCCCTGATGAAATGGGGCACCTCTGGCTACTCGTTATTGATGCACACGGAGAGCTGTCCTGGAGCATGATCAACAATGTCTCTGTCCTAAGTTCCTGCTTAACAAGTCTCCCAAGAATTGCTCCTTTCCTCCAAGTGAGAGGAAAATGGGGTTTGTGTGTGTGATATCCTGCATCACAGCTTTCCTGGGCAGAGGCCTCTGAGCTGTGAAGCCAACAGGGTTTTTGTACCAGCAAAGACTATTCTTTTTTTTTTTTTTTTTTTTTTTTGTTTAAGGCAAGATTAACATCTGCCTTGGAACAGAGGATGTAATTTTTTTTTGTTTTTTTTTTTTTTTTTTTTTGCATAAGAGCAGCATTAACCATGGAGGGAAGAACCCCATTTTTGAAATTGAGTCCCACTGTGCTGAAACATCTTTCTGTTGTACAATAACATGATGAGCTGCTCTAGGATAAAGGTGGAGAAATTTTTCGGATAGCTCTCCAGGAGCAGAATATACCACATATGTTTTTCATGTTGCATAAGGTTTCATGGGAAATATTGGTTGTATCCATCTGTCAAGGTTACAATAGCAGCTTCAGAACTTTTTGGATGCACCTCTTTGAAATGCAATTGTTTACTGATTCGTCATCTTTATCTTCCACAAGGAACAGGTAGTTTTGTTTTGCAATTCAGGCATCTATTCAGGCAATACCATCTCCTTATTTATGAGTATAATGAGATGTTATTTTCATATATATATACTCAAACCACAGCTACTAGTCCCTCATCTTACAGGAGCAATGCCACCAACTCGTATACCGATTTAATATTTTTATAGATTTTACAGTAATTTTCTTTCCATACTAGGTACAGAAAACTGAGTATATTGTCCTGTAAACTTTGTATTGGGTTAGAAAAAGGAACTCATTGCTCTGGGCTTTAAATTCTGTTTGCAAAACAATGTTTCTACTGCAATCAGTACTACCAAGCAAAATATTTGCCTTCTTACTGCTCTGACAATCTGGCAGTTGGAATAAGGTAGGTGGTAGCAGAGCCATAGCACACCTTTTCTAAATGGTAAAGTTTTGAAAGAGGATTATATATATTAAATGCCTTGCAATCAGGTGGAGAGAGACTAGAGGATTGAGAGGAGAGGGCTGTGGCTCAGGGTCATCAATGGCTGAGAGACTATGAGAACTTGGGTAGAAACAGAGAAAGCTAAAAACAAAAATTCAGATCAGGCAGTAACAGATTAAATCCTTGGGGAGTGGTGCAAAGACTGGAAAGTGAGATTGGGACAAATGCAGGGAAATGAGCAAACTCAGGTTTTGCTCTGTTAAAGTTTTACCTTTTATCTTGTCAGTTTAAAAAACTGGAGAATCTTAACAGTGATGCTGAAAATCTAACCATGACCCGAATTTTCACTATAAATAGTTTTTTTTCACTGCTGAAAAAAAAAGTGTATTAAAAAAGTATTTAGGATTATTTAAAGCACTGCCTGTTTTTCGAAGGTGCAAATTCAATGAAGGTACAGTCTCAGTCAGTGCTGGTTGCCCTGCCCCTGCCCTGTCCCTTCCTCCTTCCCGGCTGCTGAGCACAAAAAGCTTCAGGAGACAGAACTCTGCATGGTTTTCATTAGGCAGAAATGTTACGTGAGTTATTTTCTACAGATCTTTCTTACTAGGGCATGACAAGGAAGGAATCCAGCTTGCCTTTCAGATCCCAGATTTGGTTTTGCAGTTTTAGCAGTATTTTTTTTTTTAAAAAAAACAACCCACCAAATTAAAAAAAATCCCCCTGGGAAATGAACGTACATTATAATTTCCCGTGGATTTCCAGATCATTATGAAACCCCACCAAACTAGCTTTCCCCAACATTGAACTGCAATGTGGAATTGCACTGGGGTAAAAAAACCTCAACAACAGTGCAGTTGCACAGGAAAAATTTCACGAAAAATTACGCAGGGGTGAAGAGCTCTTCTGAGGAACAGCAGCAACTCGAGGGGCTGCGTGACCCCATCACTGTGCCCACTGCTGCCAGCTTCACTGCTGGGCAGGGTCAGGGAGATCGATTTTAAGCATTGCATGAAAAATCTTCTTAGGAAATTGCTAATACTTTTGAAAAGGCTCAGGTCTTTTGAAAACATGCATGCAAGTTTATACAGACACTGTTGGTTGTCTCACCAGCAGTGAGCCAACCAACTTCTGGTGAGAAACTTCAGGCTTTATGGAGGTTGCACATAGTGTAACACAAACATGTTAAGGACTTGGTGAGAGGTATGACCCTGCTGACAAACCCTGTTGAACTAGTGGATGTTATCTTAAAAATATCATCTAGCAGAGGCAAGACAAAGCGTGCAATTCATTAATTAAAGCCATATGACCCGAGATCCAAAAAGTCTTCAAATCCCAAAAAAATGCCAATTAGGTGGAGGCTTTCAGTTAAAAGAAACCCTGTGGTTGACAGCGCAGAAGCAAATAGGGCTGTAACTTCTCCAGCCGTGCAGGAAGAGCTGCACTGCACAGTCAGTCTGATGGTGCCTGTGGATTCTGCTGCAGAAACAGTGTGAATATGCCAGCGTACAGCTTTCTGTTGGGGAAATTTTCTTTGCAAATCCTGAATTAATGCAATATTTTGTTCAACTGAGTTTCGGAAGCTGTACAGCCTCCAGCGAGCGGGTGCATATGTTGCAGGCACTTGTTTGTCATCCCCTGTCTGCATCTGGCGGGGGCTGGATTGGCCTCAGCTGCTTCAATGCCTAAACCCACAGTCCCTGCTTTCTCAGATGGTGCCTTGTCACTTCCAATGTTTTGTGGGTAGTCAGTGAAATTAGGTGTTTGGAAAAACTTGATAATATGAAAGTATACTGGAAAGTTTCTTGGATCAGACTACTGCATTACTCATGCATCATTAATTCTCAAAATATTAAGGGAACGTTTCTTAATGTTGGGCTGTATTCCGTTAAAGAGATACAAACCAGCATGCTTCATTTAAACCTCAATGCAAAATGCCCCATCGGCTGAGCAGACACCCTCTGTAAGAGTAGAGGGGAAACAAAACTGGGACTTTTGGTGTGGAAGAAACTTGCTGGGATTAGACTGAGAGCTTTGCATTTTCTGTTGTGTGCTGCAGTGTCTGCATGTTTTATTAGCTCAGAGCTGCAATATCTCATTGTTAATGCTCATATTGCTTAACTCCTCTGTTGGATTTTCTGTGTCACAGCAGACCAATGCTCTATTTGGCATTTTCTTTTTTGTGACTAAAACCACTGCTAACTTTGTCTGCAAGCCTGAGTTAAGTTTCTGCCATTCCAGCAAGATTCTCCTCTTTTCCAGGCTTAGACCTGCCCTGGCATTTTCTCTGCACTTGTTACTGCCGTGCCAGAAGCACAAATGGAATTTCAAGTGAGCCTCATTTCTCTTCTTTACATTGGTACATGATGGTGTTACCTGCTGTATTATTGCTTGTGTCTCAGCTCCTGTGAAACTGATAGTTGTGCATAGCGCTTTATAACTGGAAAGTCTGGCGTGTGTCAGCAGCCAACTGCTTAATTTAGTTATTTTTCTGGGTAGGTGATACTGTCCCCTGCATTTTAAGGTGGTCTATTGTTGGAATTGATAGATCGCAGAAGAACAGACCCTGAGCAACAGCTGGTCCGAGCTCAGTGATGGGTTTCCACTGCCTCATGCTGTCTTCAACAGTCCCTAAAGGCCTGGGCTTGAAGTAGAGGAGGTGGCACCTCATGCCTGACCATTCTATCATTGGCACTTTTCATTATCTGAGCTGATGGGAATAGCTGACCAGAGACTGCTTCTGGAGCACTGCGTTCAGCTCTGGGGCCCCCGACATAAGGACATGGAGCTGTTGGAGCAGGTCCAGAGGTCACAAAGATAGTCATGAGGCTAGAACACCTTCCCTGTAAGGACAAACTGAGAGAGTTGGGGTTGTTTAGCCTGGAGAAAAGAAAGTTTTGGGGAGACCTCATAGCAGTGTTCCAGTAGCTGAAGGGGGCTACAGGAAAGATGGGAAGGGACTGTTTGTCAGAGAGAGCAGGGATAGGAGAAAGGGTAGTGGTTTCAAACCAAAGATTTAGGTTATATGCAAAGAAGTGATGAAACACTGGAACAGATTGCCCCAGAAGTTATGGACACCACTTTCCCGGACATGTTCAAGGCAAAATTGGATGGGGTTTTGATCAACCTGGTCTAGTGGGAGGTGTCCCTGCCCATGGCAGCGGAGTTGGACCTAGATGATCTTTAAGGTCCCATTCAAACCATTCTTTGCCATTCTGAGGGCAAATAAGTTGCAGCATCCTGCAGTGCATCCTCATAGCAAGTAGGCATAAGCTTACATGCTTTCAAAAACACATGAGGCTTCTCTGCTAGGTGCACTAGTTGAGTTGCTGTAGAGCTGATGCTTGAATAGGCTTTTGCAGGAAAGTACTGTGGGGAAGTTACAAATTCAGCTTGAGCTTGGGCCTTAGGCTTGTTGTACATAGTTGCCTGTATAAAGCTAATAAACTCAGCTTAGATGATACCAAACAGTTGATAACATATTAGCAGCACCTAAAGATAAGTGATGATCGTTTCAAAGTTCACAGTTTAAACATTCTGACTCCTCATGCCATGTGTTTTTTGGTGTTCCATTTTACCTGTTCTGTCCAATAATGTCCTCTTCTATAATGTTTTTGTTTTGTACTTTGCTTATCCTGTTTGCTCTCTAGCTGTGCTCAACAAACCCGTTGCAATGGTAGTTCATATTAATGTTAGAAGCTGACTTACAAAAACATGATCTTTTAAAAAACATTGCTTATTATAAATGACCTTGCATCATTTATAATTAAGAAATCAATTTCCCAATAGTATTATGAGCATTCCAGAAGACAAAAAGAAGATCTATCCATAGAGCTGATGGAAGGCAATATCAGTGAGAAAAAATTACCTGTCCAATTGAATATATATGGATGTTGACAATAATTACATGATATGGCCTGCTTAAAACTGGTCATACTCCATCACTCTCATGACAAAAGACAACCACTATGATCAGTGTTAGAGATTATGGAGTTCTGTTGCAAACAATAATTCATTTTTGAATAACAACTATTCATTTTTTAAAATATAAAGTTGTGTGAATAGCACACACTTTAGGATTATGCTAAACAAACAAGCCCAAGTCCATCATGAATTTTAATCTTTCCTTCAGTTGTTCACAGACTGAATGTTTGTTCATTCTCCCAGTCTGGGTGACTAGGAAGGTATTTTTCCTTGTCTTCCATTCACGGCCCCGTGAAGGGCTAAATGAAGTCAGTATGTGACATGCCTATTCAGTGTGGAATATCCTGCCCCCGTGAAAAACATGTGTGTGCTATAGAGGACTGCACCCAGTTCACATGAGGTGTGCTGCAACCTATGAAGCTGCTGAAGATGATACACCATAGATTGTTCTTTAAGAAGATGCAGTTTGAACTGTGTTCCAAAGCTTTATGCTCTTTGTTATTTTTCAAATTGGTTCTTGCTATCTCAAAACCTAAATCTCTTAAATTTCTCTTTTACTATTTAGGCAATTTGGCTGCCTGCTATTAGGTATCTGCAACTGAACGAGTTGACATTTATGTCCTTACTGGGGATGCACAAGTGAAAGGAATACAACATTTTAAAATCCAATCAGCAGTGATAAAATCGGATAGATCCACAGCAACTTATGTTGTGTATAGATGTGCATAAATCTACGGAGCTCGATGGAGTTCATCCTAGAGTGCTGAGAGAACTGGCAGGGGTGCTCACCAAGCCACTGTCCATCATTTATTGGCAGTCCTGGCTGACCGGGGAGGTCGCAGCTGATTGGAAGTCAGCCAATATAATACCCATGTATAAGAAGGGATAGAAGGATGATCCGGGAAATTACAGGCCTGCCAGTTTGACTTCAGTGCCAGGGAAGCTGATGGAGCAGATCATCCTGAGTTCCATTATGCAGCACATGCAGGACGACCAGGTCATCAGGCCCAGTCAGCACAGGTTTATGAAGGGCAGGTCTTGTTTAACAAACCTGATCTCCTTCTATAATGGGGTGACCCACTTGTTGGATAAAGGAAAGACTGTAGATGCTGTCTGCCTTGACTTCAGTAAGGCATTCAACACTGTTGCCCACAGCATTCTCCTAGAGAAAGTGACTGCTCTTGGCTTGACTGGGCATACACTTTGCTGGGTGAAAAACTGGTTGGATGACTGAGTCCAAAGAGTCTTGGTCAATGGAGTTAAATCCAGTTGACGGCTGATCATGAGTGGTGTCCCCCAGGGCTTGGCACTGGGCCCAGTCCTCTAACATTTTCATCAATGATTTGGACGAGGGGATAGCATGCACCCTTATTAAATTTTCAGATGACACCAAGCTGGGTGGAAAGGTTGATCTACTTGGGGGTAGGGAGGCTCTAA
>NW_009730052.1:0-222 GCF_000703405.1 Apaloderma vittatum | reverse complement strand
GGCGTTGATAGGGCTGGGACAAAGGTTGGACTCGATTATCTTGAAGGTCTCTTCCAACTGAAACTGTTCTATGATTCCATGATTTCACATTTCAGAGTGGTTTTCTTTTTAAGTTGTTTGTACCTATACAGCTATCATTTTAGCAAACATCTCTTCAATTGTATAACATGTTGACCAAGAAAGCTAGTCTGGCAGAATCACAGAATCACAGAATCATCCAGG
>NW_009730051.1:53912-83951 GCF_000703405.1 Apaloderma vittatum | reverse complement strand
GGGGGGGGATCTGTCTGTCTTCCCCTCTCAGGTACGCACTTGCAACGTTTAAAAGCTAAAGACACGGAGATCTGACAGCCCAGGAGCTGCGGGGAGGGTAAAAGCCTCAAGATATTCCCTCTCCCAAGTTCCCAGCCCCGTGACTCACCTGCTTTCAAATCCTGCCTTGTATCTTGGACTGCAATAAAAGAACGACAACAACAAAACCTGCATGAAACAAAATCCTCCTGCATCCCTCCCCACCACCCTGAACTAGGACATTAAAAAATCTTAATATCCACTATTTCCAAACCTTAAAAACACACCTGTGATAGAGCTAGGAAGGCTTACTGAAAGAAGACTTGTTAAACATTTTTTTTTTTTTAAGAGAAGGAACATCCACTAAATTGAAAAGTGAAACAGCATCCGGCACTGATCCATCCCAGGGATAGCTCTGTTAACACCTTGTCCATGAGCAGGCCACTCTGCCTGCAAGCACGGCTTATCCCAAATGAAAGCCAATTAAGAGCAAGGCAGTGAAAAGAGTTGTTTTGTTGCTCGGCGAGGGTGTCCCTTGTATAATAATATATCTTTTTTTAAAACTTTGAGCTGGTCCACGCCCTGTTTTCACAGAGCCGTAAGTATAGTCATTTAGAAATGGATGGTGTTCAAGTACAGCCCCCTGGTGCACAGGCACAGCTGTGAGGGGTGGCAGGATGAAATAATACGGACACAAATATTGCTACAAGGGCTCTGCAATGAACACAGCTGCTGCTGTGGATAGAAATAAGCTATACCCCATAAGCACCTTTACACATGTACAAGGAGCTGTGCTGGATTTTAAACAGATACAAGCAAAGGAAGAGTGAAATTGTTATCTATAAACCAGCCTTTGCTGAACAGTTCCCAAGTGAGAAATGTTCCCAGTGTAATCACAGTGGGTCCAGTTTAGCGATCCGTAAGCAGGGGAGTCCACCAGAATTTTATGAGAAAAAGGTCTTTTGTTACAGGCTCCAGTTTCTCCCAGAGAGTAAAATTTATTTATCTGCTTGGAACCAAAATAAAGCACTTTTTTATTTTTTTTAAATGTGTACTTGCAGGAAAAAAACAACCCCCTTCCAAGCCCATTTATAGCTCCGTTTGCTCCAGCTCCTCATTCTGGTTAGTGTTGAGTTTTGGGAAGACATATCCTGTTTATCTGGGGGTAGATTTCCAACCATTTTTACCTCCTCAGAAGAAATGCTACCCCAGATCAGCACAGCTGGGAAAACATGCTGGCACAGCTAGGCTGGAAGCAGAGAGGTGCAGTGGGACCAGCGACAGGTATACACACACCTCGTGTGAGAAAAGGTTTGCAGATCACGCTTTGGCTTTTAATGTGCCTTTCAAAGGGCTTGATTGATTGCTGTTAATCCTGTGAACAACTTCAGTGTTGTTAACAGGACTGCCTGCATTAGTAAAGGTACTTGCATGCATTAGTATGCTCCTCGTCCTGGTGACGTCAATAGACAGCTTTCCAATGATTTCCAGGAGGGCTGGATCAGGCCCTTGCTACCAGCAAGTTTTTAATGAACACCGCTTGGTGCAGGGAAGGGGGCATAGTGATACATCAGTCCTGACTATCTTCATTCTCCAGGAAACGAGCAAGTAAAGAAGAAAGGCAGGAATAGGCCGAAAGGTTGCTGGAGGGGGATTCTTCCGATGAACTTTAAAACCCTGGACCCATAGCACAGAGAACCATCATTCCCTCGGTCATACAAAATAAATTGCTAGCAAGTTCCATTCCAAATAAATAAACAAGATCCATGAATTTTGTTTTTAAATAGATAAAATATTTGCCAAGCAAGTTTTATTCTAAATAAACAAACAATATGTGTGAATTCTGCTTTCAAACAGTAACTTATCCTTCTTTAGTTCTAGGTGGCTTTATCAGCCCTTATACTCCCAGTTTCCTTACTAGCTGATTTTATTGAGATTTTTTTCCTAGTAAAACATGAGACTGTTAGTAGCAAAGATACACGTTCTGATCACAATTCTGAGATACAGCTCTCAGCTACTATTAGAGGGCTCGATCCTGCCAAGTCTTCTGGCTCAGCTGGGATTGTTTACTTCAGCTTGTTAGGCTTTCTAGGCAGTGCTGACAGGACCAGGGCCTATTAGCTATGTAATCAAATGAAATAATTTAGAACTGCATGTGGGCCTCTAATACATCCAACAAAAGGAGAGTGACCATGATCCACTAAACTTTGGGTGAGAACCCAAGCATCAGGGGATGGGCCTGATCCTGAAAACCCTAATCTTCATTGTTGTTAATCAGTCTACTGTGGTCAGAGGGATTATTCATCTGAGGAAGGATTACTCATGTTAACATTTGCAAGATTGGTCCCTGAATTAATGTGCGAATCAGTGGGGGTTTTGTGTTTTTTCTTTTGTGGATTTTTTTTGACGTGGGGATGGTGGGGTTTTTTTGTGGTTTTGGGTGTTGTGGTTTTTTTCTCTCTGCCTTAGAATCAAGAAGGTTGACTGAGGAGAGAAATGAAAAACTATTTGCATCCAAAGAAGCTTAGTACAGGATTGTAGTCAATGTAGGCAACAAAAGGTATTTCTATAATGAAAAGGGAGCTTGGTTTATGGATGCCTTTTGTTATTAAAGTAGCACTACTTTGTTTCAGGTGTTAGAGTGAAGGCTGCGTAGGAACCAGGGGTTAATAGAGGACAGAAAAACAGAAGAGAGTGTATATGCATCTGTTTGCATGTATGTTTAGGCACAGGATTTGTGCAGATACATACATACACATCATTACATTCAATCCAATAGATTCTGCTATTTAAACACGGCTCTCTAGAATCTTCCTATTACCCATGCTGCGAATACTGTAAACATGTTGTACTAGTTCTTTGAAAAGAATATTAAATTTATTATCTCTCCATCCTTTTTTCCATAATATGTATGTCCCTGTACATAATGAGTAATGAAAGCAGGCAAGATTGCATTGTAGAGACAACAATACTTCACATTAACATGGTCCTTTTCATCATCAAATCATTGCGCAATTATTAACAAATTAATGCTCACAGCGCCCCTGTGAGGAAGGGAAATTTCAGCTTATTAAGCCGTGGTAGCACCGATGATTACAAAGGTTGCCTAATACTTCCTAGAACAAAATCCTGTTCATCTTTGACAAACTGCACGTTTTGGCTGCAAACTCTTAAGTTGGGTGCCTGCATTCAGTTCAAATTCTTTAATTATTTCTGGAGACTTGCAGACAGAGCTATTTTTCTGTCCCTGAGAACAGCCAAGAGGAGAACTGGGCTGGTTTGAACTGAGTCAAATGAGATGCTTTGTAAAGCTCTCCTGTCCCCATGCTTTACAGTATGGTACTAAGAGCTGACGGGAGGTGAAGCTCTTTCTTGAGTCTTTTTGCTATGTCGGGGACAATCTGCCCTGGAGTGGCCAATTAAAAGCCTTGGGAAAGTGGCAGTTCTCACACACTCACTGGAGACACAGAGTTCCAAAACTAGGTTCCACAATGACTTGGCTCTCATAGGGTGTGCTCCAGCAGAGACAAGAGTTACTCCTACCATTGCAGCGCTGTCCTGGGACAGGCCAGGAAAAATTTGGATTCTGAGTAACACAGACGGAAGCAGGAAGTTTGTCTTCTCTGTGAATTTGGGGACTGACAGGGAGTTCCAGCAGTGAGGCTAGAGCAGGAACTAAAAAAGAGACAGCTGGGGGGACTTCAGGAAAGCTAGAAAGACAAAGGAGGTTGGAGTACACTGGGGTGGACTGAGAAGACACACAAATGGGGAACAGACTCAAAGGAAGTATCTGTACTGGTAAATGAACCAGGCTGAGAATATAGGTTTAAAAAATATATTAATGGCCTTAATCTTAGCACAGTCTTTGACATAGGTTTAGCCCACAGGAGTGTCCCAGGCATCTTCCCGGTGCAGTTTTAAGGTAATCACAGATCAGTAAGGTGTTTCCAACAGGCATAACAGACAAGGATAATGTTTTTTGAGGCAGGAGAGGAGAGTTACCACATGGGTATGTGGTGTATGCTGGTTGGACCCAGGATTTCAAAATTTTCTGGTTATTTATTTGCATTGACACAGTTAGGCATGGAGAGCTCAGGAGGAAAAGCTGCAGTGTGCTTCTCAGTAGGAAGAATTTTGGAAAATGGAGAGAAATGGGAGGGGAGATAAATCTGATGGGGAACTGTCTGCGGCAGAATAACAAGGAAAGGGAAAGGATTAATATACGGAATGCAATGTAAGAAAACATTGGAAAATAAACTGTGGGAAAGTATAGAGGATCTGAGAGCTCGTGAGGCTGAGAATGGGGACAGAATAAGACAGGAAAAAAAGACAGATTGAGAAACAGCCAAAAAGTGAAACTGGATATGGGACTGGAACTGGGAGAGGGAATACAGAGTGAGAAGGGGTGGATCTCAGACAGGGTTGAGTTGAAAGAACAGGAGGACTTGCCTGGAGAAGAATATTTGCCCCACAAAGCCCATTCTCCTGTGTGCTTAATGGGAGGCAGAATCCCCCCTGTCCTCTGCAGTCAGCAAATGGCACTGCACATGCCATCTACTCTGTGAGTGATCATGTAATTAAAGGCTGAATTAGAATGCAACTGTATAACAAAGGAAAATCCAGGTTGTGCACGTAACCTCAATTCTGAGGGCTCTTAATATTTAAGTGCTTGTCTTTGCAACCAGAATAATTTCCTTTTAATTAGGGCTTATGTGTCTGTTTGTGTGTGTCTATGTGTACTTGCATATACGTTTGTACATATGTGTGTTCACAGTTATATTTATTAATTAAGATGATGAACATGAGGCAAAGAGCTGTCAGGAAAAAAATATCTTTTTTTTTTTTTCTTTTTTTTCTTTCCTTTTTTTTTTTTTCTTAATCTCCAGTTTGAGATTTGGGGACTTAAACTTAATTTAGGTTAAAGATGGATTTGAAGCTAGTTTTTTGGGAGTGTTGGCCTTCCAAACTGTAATCACACTCAGTGCATATTCTTGAAAATCAAGTCTAACTTTGAAAAGGACTTTAAGGAGCTAGTTCATATGTGGGCACCCAGCTGCTTGCTTGCTGAGAGATCCAAGCGTGGAGATTAGGTGTGTGAGGTTGTTAGCATCCCAAATCAGTGGTCACTTTTCAAATGGATATTTACAGCCTCAGGGGAAGCAATGGCAAAGTCAGTGCTCAGATTCAGAACACCCTGATATCCTGTGGCATGTTTTACTTCTGCCCAGTCTCACTCTGAACGATGCGAGTTGTACTGCACAGTCTCAATATTGGATTTGTTTGCATGAATGAATATTTGTTTTTACAAACCCCATTCTTGCTCCTGTTTTACTCTCCAAGTAGACAGAGGGAATGTCAGTCAGGGTCCAGCATCAACGCTGCTGATTTCATGTACCTCGTTCTAATGCAGATTCATGGCAGATGACCAAGTCTTGACAGCATAAGTGTGTGGGGTAGGGGAGTGAATGCATATATGTGTGGATCCACACACACACATGTATGGAAGTACTGTAGACAGAGAAGGAGGGTACTTTACAGCCAAATGTGCAAAAATGCTCCTCACTATCTTTCTGTTAGAATTACTTAGTATTCTTAAAGAAAATAATTTTTTTCTTATATTGTCTTACCTCTCTCTATCTGTATGTCTCTCTGCCTATGTCACTATCTATCTGTCTGCAAATGTATTGTTCTTTTCCACCTGACAGATGACATCTCCACCTGTGCTATTTGTTACTGGTGTTACAAATATATTCAGCTTCCTTAATGGTCAATTTTCTAAATCCATCCTGGAATTTCTGAATAGAATAAACTTTAGATCTAGTCTTACACCTTCTTAAACTTCTGTTTCTTAATGTTTTTTTTCAGTTTCTTTCCACAATAGTAAATCACCTATAGCACCGTGGGCTGTCTCCTGAAGGCCAGACATTACAGATGGCATCTGTAAAGGAAGTAAGCAAGGATATGCAAACTGTCCAGGGCTTTGACAGCAAAGGGAGAAACTACTCTGGGTTTAGTTCGCCAACTTTTCTAAGCTTATGGAACAAATAGAAGAGATTTTCTGGCTGCTCTGTGTGCACACAAGTGTGTATCCTCTAGGAAAGCATCCTGGTCACTTCAAAAACTCTTTTCCACCTGGCAGCTGTTTTGTCTCAAGCACCCATCCAGCATGTCAGGGAAACTGCACATTTCACGGACCTCCCCGTGCTCCTAAAGTAATAGTTATAATACAAGTGACAGCGCTATACAAAGATTCAAACTCCATTTGTTCTGTTGACTGCAATAGGAGGGTGAAAAGGTCTTTTTCTGTATTACCAACTGGTGGGTTGTGCTGGGCCTGAAATTAGAACAGGCAATTTTTCATCCTTTGTGCCTTCTGCATGTATCCATTTAATTTAGGAGCCCCAGTTACTTCTGTAGTTGATGCTGAATGATAGGTGTTATCGAAGGCTGTTCATCCCTCCAGACATTTAGCTAAAAAGGAAATGGTAGATTTGAAATTAGAAAGGAGAAGTGCCAAATCTCTAGGAGGCAGCAGATGAGAAAAATGCTCAGAGAAGGTCAAAAGAGGGATGGTAAAAGGGGGAGAGATATAAGTTGAGAGGGAATGCAGGGGTGAAGAGAATACAGTGATTCACAGGGAAGGTAAGAGAAAGCAAAAGAGTTACAGTTTTCTGGAAAAACTAGAAAAGTCTTGGTGAGGAAATGGATTGGGATAAGGAATCCAGATGTTATCAGAAAAGAACTGGGTAGGTAAGGAAACTGAGGAATCTCTGAACAGGCATACAGCTGCAACAGCTTGGAGGAGTAAAGTCAAAGAGATTGAGCATGGGAAGAAATGGCAAAAGAAAAGTTCAGGCTCTTCTAGAGTCCATAAAGGAATAAGACGTCTCCAAACTTTGCCATACTTCTGCAGTCTTCATCAAGAGGAAGGTGGCCAGGAGGTCAAGAGAAGTGATTATCCCCCTTTACTCTGCTCTTGTGAGACCCCACCTCAAATACTGTGCTCGGTTCTGGTGTGCCCACGGTAAGAGGGACATAGATCTGTTGGAACAAGTGCAGAGGAAAGCCACAGAGATGATCCAGGGGCTGGAGCACCTCTGCTGTGAGGATAGGCTGAAGGAGCTGGGGTTGTTCAGTCTTAAAAAGAGAAGACTCCAGAAGGACCTTATAACTGCCTTCCAATACATGAAGGGAACCTACAGGAAGGTTGGAGAGGGGCTTTTTGCAAGAGTGTCCACCTACTGGACGAGAGAAATTGGATTTATGTTAAAGGAAAACAGATTTAGATTAGATCTTAGGAAGAAATTCTTCAGTACGAGGATGGCAAGACTCTGGAATAAATTGTCCAGAGAAGTTGTGGATGCCTCCCCCCTTGAGGTGTTCAAGGGCAGGGTGGATGAGGCCTTGAGTAGCCTGATCTAGTTGAGAGATGTCCCTGCCCATGACAGTGAGGTTGGATTAGATGGTCTCTAAGGTCCCTTCCAACCTAGGCCATTCCGTGATCCTATGATTCTATGATATGCCAGTACTAGTTTCATATACAATCAGCTTTTGTTTTGTGAAATCATGGGGCAAGTTTAAATAAAAGTTTCAACTTGCCCCCACTGGACTGACTGGGAGATCTCCCATCAATATAAACAGTAAGTCAACTCAAGCTCATGGAAGAAGTAAAATGAAATACAGATATCTGAAGTAGGATTAGCTGAAGACTCAGAGTCAAAACCAGAAGAGTTCCTGTCTCATAATTCTGCTTCCATGCATTGGCTTGTGCTGTGCTTCTGCTGGTACGCAGCCAGCGATGCACTAAGAGACTTAGGAGAGCTCTGCTAAGTTCCAGACTGGTATAATCAGACCTTACTTTCTAGGGTCAATTGATTTTGAACAGAAAAGGCATGGTCTTCTTCCCAGTCTGTGTAGAGGAAAGGAAATAATACCTTCTTGATTTTAAATTCAGGAAATGTCCAACTAACTAATCAGCAGTGTCAGCTCGCAATACGACTTGAACAGAACCAAGACTCAACAGAGTGCAACATGAAGGTAAGGAGAAATGCATAGCAAAGAGTAGCCATGTGTTATTACTAGTGCCTATGCAATCAATGGGGAGAGAGGATTCTTTAGCAATGTACCTGGGACAGCCTTCAGCTCCCTTAAAGAATGAGGACAAAGCAATGCAGCCTGTTGTCTCAAACTTGGAGTCTGATGATTGACTGAAAAATATTATATGATGAGATTACACCCCTACACATATCAACATATTCAATATGTTTGGTTTCAGTTACAAAATGAAACATTTTTGGCAAAGGGGTGTCTATCTCTAAGTGATTTCTTTTCCATCTACACAACTGCATCAGCTGAAATTCTATAACTCCACATGGTCTGTGAGCCTCAGGCCTGAGCAAGCTTGTCCTACTGACATGTGATCCAATCAAGCTGTAAGAGCCTGAAAGCCTGTTTAGCTTCCACAGTCATCTCAAGAGGTCAAATTAAGGCACAAGCCGTGCTAGTAGTTCATGAGTTTCCATTACAGAAAATGGACTGATCTGAGTTTCAGAACACATAGGAGTTTGTGCTTAACTGAAGATGTGGGCAGAAATTTTGGTGACTGTATTCTGCAGGGAATTTTCTTCCCAAGAGAGCGAGTGCTACTGTCCAAAGGCCAACAGTTCCCTCTATCTTTGCCTCTCCTGAGCTTTACAGAAAACCTAGATCAGATTTCACAGCCCATTCCTGAACACCTCAGCTTCTTAATCTGAAAGCAAGAGCTCTGTCAAGCAAATGTGAATCCTGTCTTAGAGATTAGTATAAAATATTTTTGTCTATAGTGGGTAAAGATCTGCTGTTTCATGCCAAATTATTCAACAATAAACCCTACTGTTGATCACTTCCTCTAGTCTACTTTTCATGAAAATAAGAACTATGTGAGGGGGAAACTTCTGGCTCAGCAGATAAGACTCAAAGCTACAATAGCCCCTCCTCAACATGCACCTCAGTTCCAAAACACTAAGATTCATCTCAAGTGTTCCTAAACATTGAAAGTTGCAAGGAATTCTCACCTCTGTGCCAGGTAAAATCATGGAGCAGATACTCCTCATATCTGTACTAAGGCATATGAAAATAGCAAGGTGATTGGTCACAGCCAACATGGCTTCGCTAAGGGCAAACCATGCCTGGCTAATTTAGTGGCCTCCTATGACAACGTTACAGCTCTGGTTGATACAGGAAGAGCAATTGATGTCATTTGCCTGGACTTGTGCAAGGCAACACTGTCCTGAAGGGAACCTACAGGAAGGCTGGAGAGGGACTTTTTGTAAGAGTGTCCAGCAAGAGAACAAGGGGAAATGGATTAAGGTTGAAGGAGAAGAGGTTTAGATTGGATCTTAGGAAGAAACTCTTCAGTACAAGAGTGGCAAAACTCTCAAACAGGTTGCCTGGAGAGGTTTTGAATGCCCTCTCCCTTGAAGTATTCAAAGCCAGGGTGGATGAGGCCTTGAGCAACCTGGTCTCATTAGAGGCATCCCTGCCCATGGCAGTGAGGTTGCATTAGATGATCTCTAAGGTCCCTTCCAACCTAAGACATTCTATGATTCTATGATTATTACATTTGAAATATGCATGTCAAACCTAAATATACATTTTTTAAGTACTTTCGGCTGTCCTTCTTCTTCTTTCAAAGCACTCAACTTGGTCAGCAGCAGATTATATACCAAATCATCGCCAGTTATCATATCTCATTGATTTTGCTATACTTGCCATAGAACATATTGAAGGTTTGAAAATCAGAACTCAATAAGGTCAGGTGAACTTGGGAGGGCAATATGACTCCTGATAAACCAATTTATCAGCTGAACAATCTTAACATGCACCCTAGTATTGACCTTATGTATTCTGGGACATTTCTACGACATGCAGTTTTCAATGATTTTAATTTCTGTTGTGACATTAATAGGGTCATATTCTTCTTGTACTTAAGCTTGTGTAAGCTGGAAGACACTTTGTTATCAAATGATTTTCAACTGGGGCCAGGCTGAGCAGTATTTGTTCCCAAACTTAATTGAGCACAGAAAAGCTTGTAGATCCAACAGTGTTTCTGTGTCCCTAGGCTCATATCAGGATGGGATTCAGGACCGTATTAAGGTTATTGTGCCATGGTTTCCATGGAAAGGCAACTGAGACATGCAGTCTGGACGGGAACTATTGTGTGCTTTTTTCAGATCCTTCTGGGGATTAGAACAAGGATGATTTAAAACACACAACAGAAAAAGTATTTGCTGGTCAGTTCGGACCCTCTCTGTATGTATGTTCATCTTATCTGAACCTTAAAGCAGTCATTAGACTTTCCCAGGTTCCACACATTTTCATCCTGCTGGAAGTGAGGAATGTGAACGATATAGATCTGAGTTTCATTCCAGAGTCTAGCACTGACCTCAGCAGGGTCATCATGTATCTGTGCTGACCTCTAGTTTCCCAATTGTACTGAGTAATGGACACAGTAATGAAGCCTTTCTGTGTATTTAATATTGACTAATTTAGATTCTGGCTTATACAAGACCCCAGAAAACAGTAGGTAAGCCTCCAACTGAATCTCTGGATTACATTTTCTTTCCTGATTAGTCAACATTAGCTGGTGGAGCTGCTTCTGTCTAGTCAACAAACACAGAGTGTAACATGGCAAGACTCACAACTAGTCACTAACTCAAGAGAACTAGGTGGGAAGGCTTCGTTCCTGAGTTCATAAGTGGGCCATGAGTACAACGAGGAAAGGCCACTGTGGTGCATAAATACAATATGACACATAGCAGTTTCCCTGGATGCAATAATTTCCTGGGAGATGATTTACATGATGATGGGCTGAGGTGCCTGGAAGTCTTAACAACAGTGAAACACTTTTCTGCAATATGACTCAATGCCTATAGGTACAATGAAAGTAAAGGGCTGAATGTAATACTGTTGTTGGTCTTCATCCATTTTTCTGATTGGAGAATAGTTTGTAATCCAGTACACGCTCAGTCAGCCAAGGCCCGAGATAGAGAAAAAGAAAGAAAAGACCAATACAGTCAGAAATACCTTGTGCAATATGAGGGCTTGGACATGATAATAAAAGGGGTTTTTTTTAAGAGGATGGAAAGTATGAAGCTCTTGAAACCATTCTTTCGGAGGCTGTCCAGAGGGAAGTTCAGCATCCCTTGGTAACAAGGAAATAGATGAATATAGAGTTAATAACGTTCCCAAGGCCAGCATTCTCCCGCTGAAACAGATTCTAATATAGAAGGCTACATGTGAGCTATTTTTGTGCCCACAATGACTGCTGTGTTTGCCTCCAGTCCCGGCATCACTCTCATTGTAGTGTATGTAAAGCACTTTGGGACACACTGGCTGTGAAAGGAAGTTCAATTTGTGAAACCAAATTCTATTCTACCCTCAGTCACTGCACACTGAGCCAGGTCAGCTCTGCATTCATTTCACTCTTATTTTTTTTTCTTTTTTAAATAGAATTTACAGCACCTGCCTGCCTTCAGAGCTACCGAGGAAGCACACATATGACTTCATATAAGTCATGCAGATATTGTTTTGTGTGTAAAAATATATACATGCTTATACACACATACACAGACTCTGTAGAAATGACTCATAAAGAAGAGCAAGAGATGGGGAAAAAATATCAGTTCGTGCCTTTGCTTGAAATTTTCTGTTGCTTTTCTGCTGAATAATGTTCCTATACTGTCTACATAATGAGTACCCTCTTTCTTCAGATAATTAAAGAGATGCTGCCCATATCCAGCTAAAATTATATATTTATACATGGCAACCTTCTATTAATAAACATGGGAGATTGTTACAACTGAACAAAACCTCACAAGTCTTCATTATTTCCTTCCACTTAGGCTCTTTATTATCCTTCTCCTTATTCATTTATCACTGGTGAGAGATGCTAGAGAAACAGTCTCAGTAAAAGGACAAGGAAGTACAGCCTATTGTCTCACACCTGGAATGTGATGGTTTGGACTGACTTCTTGGTTCTGATCTCTGACATGGCTGTGGGCCACTTTGCTTTGGGTTTCATGAACTCTTAAATAAGAATAGCATTATTTTACCCTTACCTCACTCCTCTACACAGAGTCATTCAAGAAAACTTAAGACAAATATTTGCCCATGGAATTATTACTTATAGACTGTGATCCTATGTCCTCCACCTCCCCCGAACCTCGAATATGAAGAATATCCCTCTGAATGTAGTGGTTCATTTTGGATTCAAGTTTTGTGGTCTTCCCTGGAACATTAGAAGCAGAAGTTATTATATTAGGCTAACAGATGCAGCTGGGAAAGGGAAGAAAATAAAGCAAAAACAACAACAAAAAAACAACCACCACAAGTGAAAACCTACTACCAAAACCAAAAGACAAAAAACTCAGTTCCATGAGCTTGGAGAAGACCTTGAAAAAATCTGATGGGTGAGGAAGCATCTTTCATTAGCTTTTGTTTTGGGTTTTTTAAAAATTTATTTATTTTCCTTAGCAATACGTCTGGTTTAAAAGATTTATCTGCTTTCTACTCCAACTCACCTTATTCTTATACTTAAATCATCCTTATTACAAAAACACTATCACCATAATGTATTGCACCTCTGGAAGAAGAAAAAAGCAATACTCAGCTCTGTAAAATAGTCTGTAAGAAAATGAACATTTTCGTTCTCAACCTACAAAATGACAAACACATGGAAAGCACGTGTTGCAGCTTGCCATCTTCCCTCTGTGCTAAGGAAGCTGAAACCAGCCGTTCTCTGCTCCAGAGCCAATGGACTCAGGTGATCCACAAGGAAGAATCACTAGTGCATTGCTGAAGAAAAAAGCTAGATTTTATTTATACATAAATAGTATTCTCATACAACATTTTTTTCTTCCAACATGACTGTCATCAAGAAAAAATGCAGATAATGAAGCATGGCCAGTTCAAATTTAAGGAATATAGTATTTTCCTCCTCAGCATTCATTGTTTCATCTCATCTTCCTGCTCTCCTTTTAAGGCATAGGTTGGGTTTGTTTTGATTTTTTTTGTTCATTTTTTTCCTAAGTCTGTTTACAATCATTCTTTTTTCTCTTTCTCCTCTCTTCAGTAATCTTGGGTCCAGGAATTCTGTTGTCTGAAGGCTGCTGGTGTCCCTAGTTTTATTGTTTTAGCTCATTTGATAGCCAAAAACCATTTTAATTCGCACTTCACTTCCCCAATAAATCCTGTTATCCTTGCCCAGTTGCCAGCCTTCTCACTCCCTATCATTATCGGCTATATCCTATTTGCCCTAATCTAGTTATCTAGTCTTTTTATCAGCTTATTTTACCAGCCCCCACCCAAACAAAACTCCTTTGAGCCCAGAGGACTCCTGTTCTATTTGGAGTGGATAATTCAAAAACTCAAAGTGTATGACAAGGAAATTCTGGAAGAAGACTTTGTAAACATCCATGCAAAACAGCTCAGGACAGTGATCCTACTGTGAGGCCAGGCAGAATAAATGATTCCACCCAAGCCATGCAGCAAGCAATCGCCTGGGAGCAAGACTTTGCTCCATAACATCACACTATGTAGCCAACAAAATCCACCAGTCCTCCCACAGCTGGCAGTAGTGTATTTCTATACTTGCCCACTTCCTAACCTTTCACAGACTCTTCCAGGTACTCACTGAAGAAAAACATTCTCTTGGCAATGAGCATTTTGGCAAACCACACTCTGTATCCCTGTTTCCCATGAATAATAGAATGTTACTCATCCACCCTCATCCACTGTTATGTGCATCCGAGCCTGGACTGAAATTTTGAACAAAGCTATTGCTTCTAATTATCTAAAAGGAACATCTTGAAATGTTTGAATTTTGTATGCAAAACACAACCTTTCACATGCCAGGGCCTTTGGAAAATCTCCTCAGCAGTTCTGTGTTGAATCAATAGCCCAGAAGTGTGTTAGATGGCAGTGCAATGTTAGACATGGCTTTCTCAGATAAGATGTAAAATTGTGGTCTGAAGAGGTCAGAGATTGTTGAGAACCGTAACTGTTCAGCAACAGCAAGCAACCAGGCAAGCTTTTAGATCTGGAAGCGAAGGAAAAATCTCTCCACTGATAGCTCAGTATCAATACATAGAGTGTTGATGTGATTATTCTGTTTGGACTTAGAGTAGGACAGGCCGTGGGATCTTTGATAACTATCAGTAGACAGGACTTGATTTGAAATCTTGTTTGAAAGCATGTGCAGGATAACAATCCTTCAGGACCTCAACAGAGCCCTGCTTGGTAACTGGCATGAAGTGGAAAAGGAAAGAGATCTTTTACTGACTCATTCCCATTTCCTGAGTCACATGAGTTTCCCTTGCAGGTCTCCAGCTAAGCATTATTCTAAGGTTGCATTACTAGCATAATTACTAGCCATAATTAAAACTGAGTGATGATACCTTATAATGTAAATTTCTCCTGCATTACACATTAGTGATTGAATTATTTCTCCAATTTTTGGCTCAAATTCATTAAAAGAAAAATACATTCTCTAACATATTTTTTTCTTTTCTACATTAAAATATGCTGATGCTTTTACTGAAAAAAACCTTTAAAGGCAACTTATCTAAAAATGTGAATACATTTATTTTTGTTTTTTTCAGTGTCCCCATTAATTTAAGACAATCTCTCCACACTTCCTATTTCACTCTCTGACTCATCTTTAGGTTTTCTCAGTCATCTGCTGTGTAGTGGGAGTTGAAATAATCAGCAGAAAAGTTGGGCTCCTGTCTTTCCTTTTTTTTTTTTTTTCCCCCCTGGTGTCATAACTGAATCAAGATATGCCAAGGAAAAACGAGGGACTTGACAGAGATGCATTAAAAAGTTACAAATAAGCTACATTGTTAAGCTAAATGAATGCAGCAGAATCAAATTAGTAGAAAGATCATTTTTATGTGTAGGCAACGAATTCTAATAGCATAAGAAGACACAATTCAACAGCTACAATCTGGGAGCTTGAGAGTTGATTTGCTCCTCAAGCATGAACTCTCTGCATGACTGTTTCTGTTGCCCATATGTCAGGGAAGAGTTACAGCATCTCTTTCCTTCACAGGAATGTTGGTAGGACAAATATATTGTGGACTGGGAGGCACTTAGGTCTAGGCTCGTCCCACTTAAGTGTATGACACTTGTCTAAGGAAACCAAGATGTTTATTCAAGGATATATGAAGTTGAGGCAGAAGGACAGACATTTGCATAAGGCAATGCAGCCTGTGGGAGATGTGAGTCATCTTCAGGAAATGCTTGTCATTTTTTGTTGGACCTATAGCAATCTAAGGATGGGATGTGGTTGTATGAACACAAGTATCCAGTCACCTCTCAAATGCCACACAGAAGCTAAGAAATGTGCTTGAGGCAGATAGATATGACATAAGACATCCAGGAGAGAGTAGGATGTCCCACAGGTCTTTCCATGACAGTAGATGTCCATGTTGAAACAACTGAATTTTGCTCCAAACGTTTAATGTAGGTAAGTAAATCAGGCCTCCGGAGCACCAGTGGTAGCCATTAGAGTTAAAAAGGGAAAGCATTAGATGTAGGAACATCTTGAAGCCTTCTGTTGAGAGAATACTGTGGCTACCCTTGAAAATGTGTTGAACCTCAAAGATACCTTTCCTGTTCTGTTTCCTCTTTTCTTTCAGCTTCAGTTTCACGTAAACTGTTTGCTAGGGACAGGTGAAAGATGGAATGGGTAACGCTATGTTACATTTCATGCGATTTTTTAATAGGAAGTTAGAGAAGTAATGTTTCTGGACTAACCTTGAAGGAAGTATTTTCTATACCTCTGGTGGTTGCTTTGTGTGTGCATGGACATAGCTTTGTCCCTGAGCAGGTTTTACTGTGCTAGTGAAAGTACAGGTGATCTTGCAGCTCTGTTAAGAGGTAGTAAAGACATCATGTAGAAAAATCTAGATCATCTCTTGAAATGCTGTGGAGGTGCTCCTTACCACTGTTTCCTGAGCAAGTCATTCTTCATCTTACTCTCCCTATTGGCATATCTATGACCCTCACTGGTCTAGTCACTGAACATCCTCCTCAGATGGTTGCAGGACTCAAGAAATTTAAATTAATAGGTTAGTTGCTGGAAGCAACCTGCAAAGTCAGTGGAGAGATAGAAAGCCACAGTCAGTGACTCAGGTGTAAGGTGTGCTGATTTTCTCTCCTGAGGTGCAGTCTCTATCAGCCTTAGAACATCTCTACACCTAACCTAGGTATCGCAGCTCAGTTATAGCTGCGCAGGCCACAGTGACTTAAAAAAAATACATTTAGAAATTCCAAAAATTCCTTCCTCACCAGTGGAAATACAATTCTGGTGTACAATGTCATTCCTTCACCATATCATTTGCTTCTTTCCCCATCTCTGTTTCAGAGCCTTGTCTCTGCTTTTTGTATCTCAAAGATGGTAAACTTTCGTCTCTGTCCTCTTGATTATTCCTTCCAACCTTGCTAATAGCTGACCAGCTTTCCACTGTACTGTAGCACAATGTGTAATAACCTGTAATTATTGTCCATTTAGACTTTCCCCTGGGTCTGCTTTATTCCTGCCGTCAGTGGACCTGTACACTGCTTTTCTGCTGATTTTACTACCAGATTCATTGCTGCTGAGAAGAAGAAAAATCACCAATGATCTACAACCTGTTATATAATTTTCCTGTCTGTTGTTCTTTTTTTTCTTTTTTTCCTCAGTTCCTTGGCCTACTGTAGAGACTTTACAAAAATTGCTTTATAATAGGCCTTCTTCAGCTGTTGCGTCCTGTTCTGTGCTGGATCACTCCTTAAGTATTTTGCTGCTGTGTTCTATACTTCTGTACAGCAGTTACAGTTTACACGTTACCTCGAGGTTAACGTGCACAATAGCTCCGCTGTGTTTTCGCCCTCTTTGACTTCACTACTCCACCCTCTATTCTGCTCTGGACAGCCAAGGTAGCTAGAATCTTAGCTGGGATATTACAGTTTATTGCCGTTCATCTTCATTAGGTGGTAGAAAACTATCACACCAGGTCTGACCTATTTCTTAGCATCTGCGTATGAAATTTGCTCTATCTATAGAGCACCTACCTCCACTTTTTTGTCTTGGTCTTGGGCTAGGTAGTTTAACAAACCTTCATCCATTGAAACTCCTAGATTGAAATGTAACGAATTTCTCAAGGTATATCAAGTGGCAGTTACATGACTTATAAGCTAAAGATTTATTGGTGAGAGTAAGATTTCTAATTAGTTCAGAGGATCCAGGCTATTGTACACATGAGTTTACAGAGGCACACTACTGTTACACCCTCTTCCTTCATGTGTGAGCTTTTTTTTTTTCAATATACCACTGATTAATTCCACTATCTATTGAATTTATCTAGGATCACTTCCTGTCAACACTATAATTGGTGTTCTGTGCACTCTCACACAGGTCCACAAGTATCCTGCTCAAAAGTTTAAATACATGTAGTTGCTCATTCAAACAAAACTAACCTTTGCTGCAAATCATTAATATAAATGTACACATATCCTTCCTAGCTCCTCCAAACCACAATTGCTTGGTTAATGGGCATCATCATCCATGTCTAGATCCAGTCAGTTCGGAGGTAGCTTACTGCTGAGTTGAGCAGAGGCAAGGAATGAGCTTTGATGTTTTCTTCACAGCCTGGCGCTGCTCCTTGACAACTGTGCTACGTCCCACCTGTCCCCCTCGGGCTTTCTGGGGGTACTTGGACCTTCTTTTCAGGAGGCTGTTTGTGCTACCCTCTAGTGGCCAAACCACAAAGAGTACAGCCAAATGCCCAGCACATACCAATTTTTATGCAAAAGTGACCATGGATTTTTTTTTTCCTTTTTGACAACATGAAATGAAAGCAAACCATTTTGGGAAGTGGAGAAAAAACACATAACACCCGGCAAAATAAATCTGGTTAGAGTTAAAGGTTGGGAATGAAATGGAACTTTTAAAATATGAGTGTCTTCTAAATATATGTAATTTGCATAATACAAAACCTTGATGAAATGGAAGGTGATTTTAGAGTCTAGGCAGGGACTCAAAGTATTTTAAATATACCAGAGATTTCTTGTGTGAACAGAAGGCAATAGTTTGATGTTCCCACCAACCTCAGTAAAATATGACAAAAATACTGCGTTTACCACACTATCTCTTGTCAATTATAAACTTTTTCAGCAACAGAAACTCTCCTAGACTGTTCATACAGCTCAGTGAAGTTCTTCTCTTGATTGAACCCTACCACGAGAGTGAAAGGAATAAACAATATTTGATGAATAACAAGGTCGTAGAATATGAGATAAGATGGAACTCCATGGTGGAGAACTGCTGAGCAAGGACAGATGTCTGAGAGCTGTGGGGGAGCATGAGATGGGGTTCCCAAAGCTATGGAGCCGTCAGAGGTTCTGGATGCTTCTGTAGGACTCATGGAGGGCACATGAGAATATTGAGGGAAAGATAAGGAAGGGTAAAGGGACAACACAGCTGACTGACCGCTAAGGAAAATGGGCAAAAGCCATGAGACTCTGAGTGCTGCAAAGTCCTAGGTGGCACTGAGATTTAACATTTATAAGCAAGTAACCAAATACCCCCTGAAGTTTCTCTCCTTCCCAGACCTAACCTACAATTCTTTCAAAAGTCCATTTAGAAATGGACATATTCTCACTGTTAGAAAGTCATAGATTTTTGGAGAGAAAATAGGCCTAACAAGAAACATGCAAAATGGTGGGAAACAGAAGCAGCAGAAACCATTTCCTTCCAGTCTTACTTTTCAGACCAGTGGAAATAACATTTGGCAGAAGATCTGTTTCTGTCTCAAATTTGAATCAGGTATTTTATTGTTTCTTGTAATATTGCTGGGACCTATGGAAGAAATGCTCCCACATACATACCACCGGCCTAAAGTCCTCCCATAAAGCTGAAGGCTCTTCATAAAAGAGTTTCAGAAATCTCAGAGGTCTCCTCTGTGCATCTACAACGAAGAAATTTAATTGCTAGTTGTTCAAATATTCAGATGGTTCAAATTGCTTTCAAAACACAAGGCTGTTGACTTGTAGTGTCACTTGAGTTCTCTCTTGGGGTAATACTAAACTACAACCTGGGTGGAGGTTAAGACCATTAGTTTAAGATAAAAAAGTCTTGCTTTTTAAAATTCCTTTAGCTAGTGTGAGGGATCATCTAGTTTTATCGGCTGGTAGTTGGTTTTCCTGGTTTGAGATCATCAGGATAAAAGTTGTCTTGAACTGCCTGGACCACTTGGCAATCACAATGCTGGGCAGCCCTGCCTACAGGGGCAAGAGTATGGGTCAGGCGACCCAAATGAATCAATCATAGTATTCCTTTCCGTGGTGCTCAGTATAAAAGGCTCTCTAGGAAGAGCCCTGGAACCTTTAGTGCTTGCTGTGGTGGAAGGATTGCCTTTGACTGTTCATCATTTCTCAATGTGCTGCTAGAGTTCCTGCCTCGTGTTTTCATGACTCAGAGGAGCACCATTTATTGGGACAGAAAACGTCTGTCAGAATCTAATGGCCGCCTCAGCTTTACACTTCGGCATTTGTAATCATCTTACAATAAGGCACCAAGGCAACTCTACTGCTTCTGATGGGTATGCGGAAGGAGGTTGCCATTTTGATCATGCTGTGCTACTGGAGATCTATCTCCTATGGGGCTATTTTAGTCTCATGAAATAGTAACCCTTAATTTGAGGGGCTTGATGCAGTAGGCAAAAATCAAAGTAAGACTTACATTCATAAAAAACTCATGAGTTTGGCAAATAGAGGATAAGACAGCAGCTGAGTTTTGAATTGAAAGCTTAGTGGTTAGATCACGGTTGCCTAGTGTTTGTCTTCAAAGCTGTACTCCCAGGAAGGAGGGCAGGCAACCTAGATATTAAGTGGAAGATCAGATTAACCCTGACATTTCTAGGTCAAGGGAATAACTGAGGTCATGTCTTTCCCATGCCCACCAAAGTCACATCTGTGCTTATCAGAAATGCTCATGGAAGTACTGATACAAAATTCAAGAGGGCAAATGGTGCCGCTACTCTTTAAAATGCAACATGTCAACAATTACTTATGTTTTCACTCACTACATCACTGTGTATGTTCTACCCTGTCTCTCTAAAGCAATCTTATAAATCATTGAAGAGAATGGTTCTATTTTTGCCTCAAATATCCTAGCCTTGAAATCTTATGAATATTTTCCAATTTAGGTCTTCAGTTTACTAGATCATTTTATTACTTGGAACTGGCTGGTTTATTTTATTGTGCTGGTCCTTAGTTTGGAGAACAATATCTTGGAGGCAGAATAATCAAGCAACTAGCTACTGTTTTGATGAAACACAGCCATCCTTTCTGGTTTCTGGAATACACTTATCTCATGGTTTTGTATGTTATGGATAGTTTCTGTTTAAAAAGAAAAAAAACCTTGACTTCGGTTAGTAACACAGGGGAGCTAACTTGGGGTTAGGCTATAGCGAATGCAGAATGCAGAAGCATGAAATAATCTATTCCTTCGTCCTCCTAAGGAAGATCTTCTACCTGTTTCAGACCTGATAGCTGTTCACCATATCTTAAAGCACCTCCAGCAATGGAGCTGTTACACACTCTCCAAACAATTTACTCAACTGCTTAACTGTTTTTCGTCAGGAGAATGTTTTCCTCATGTCTGATTTAAATCTTCTTTGCTGTAATTTAAATCCATGCCTTCTTTTTCTGTCCACAGAGAGTCTGAGATTAATTCATCACACTCACCTTGGCAGATCTTGAACTGAAGAACCATTACCTTGCCTCCCACTAGTCTTCTCTCTTCTAGACAAAAGCACTAGTTCCTTTAATCTTCCATTGGAGGCAAACAGGATAGGTGTAGTATAACCATTTAGCCACACAGTTAGATCCATGGCTGTGTTTTTAATATTCCATTCTGTACACTTCTCATTAGCATAATATTTTTGTTAGTTTCTGTTTCATATATCAATGTAAACAAGAATGATGTTATATTTGGCCTTGGTTGCATATAACTGTGTATTTCATCCTCTGCCATCTAACCCTAGTTTAGAGATGATGCTACAATATATGACATCTCTAGTGATGATGTAGCTTTTCCATAACAGAACTACAGTCTAAGACCCCAAGCTATGGCAGTAAGTGAGGACACCCTGAAAAGCTTTGAGCCCTGCCAGTGAACAAACTATTTCTAGGACTTATGGAAAAGGAAACAATTATTGTCCATGTTGCTATGGACGGATTACACAGAAAGCCCTGCTCAGCTACCTTCTGTGCTACCTATATGACTGTGGGTAAGTCATTAAGTTTTGTTTTGTCTAAATTTTCTCTCCCTTGAACATGGAGAAAAAGATTTCTTGACCTATAAAAAGAAAGGAATTTAAAACTGCATAATGGTACTTAAAAAATAAGATGCATAAATACCATTACTGCAAGGACAACGACTCTGTAACAAACCGTTAAGCTGGGGCCCCTTTTAGATTATGCACAAAGTTCTAGATACACAATAGCAATAACTATCCCTTTTACTATTTAACTCATAAACAAATGCATTTGCTCCAGGAACAAATCATTGTATGTATAAAAAAATACGTGTCGGTTTACCTTAAATGATATTTCATATACGTTTTCATTTTACAGTGAATTTATACAGTACAAATTTCTTATTTTGCAGAGCGTCTAGCTAAGTATCAAAATGAGGATGAAAAATAAGTAAAATTAGGCACTTATCGTAGCAGCACTTTCAATGTTCGTTTCTTGATATCTAACATGACTCATACAATCGTCTATTTTGTGGGCAATGTGGAAGTCTCAGTGCTTTCAATAGGTGGGATTTTAAACTATGTGATTTGTAAACTATGCAAACGATGGTAATTTGCAACTTTAAATGTTCCTTAAGTGGAGAGTTTGGCAATTTGTAAAGCAGCTAATAGTCACAGATAATGGATTCATTAGATGTTGTCACCTCTAAAATGTAAGTCGTTTTCTCCCAGATAAGCAGCTCTCGTTGCTGTTTCTTCCTAAATTTGATGACACTTCCCGCTATAAGTCCAGTTCCTTATAGCTTTGACACCTTGGATGCTTGTTTGTCTTTGTGGGGAAAACCCCTTCCAAAACGAAGAAACAATAAAAATCCAACACCCCCATCAGAATTAAACCACTAGCTTTTCTACAGAACTAGACCAGAGGAAAAAAAACATGGTTGTCTTATCACAGAATCATAGCATTTTGTCAGCTGGAAGAGACATAGAAGATCATCAAGTCCAGCCTTTGTCCCAGCTCTATAATTTCTAGTAATATTTTGTTAATTAAACTCTAAAGGTCTGATAAGCTGCAGTAAAGATTCAAGGTCTCTGATAATGGCCTTTAGTTTGGAGGTGCACCCCTTGCTTGAAAGATGGTCTCTAAAATTCACAAAATCTTCGACATATCTTACATTTTAACTGCTCAATTCAATTCCAGCTCCAATTGCAGTTCAGTGTAGTGTTCTGTGACACTTTCACCATTCCAATACCTGAATGCATGGTCTTTCCTCTGCTTTCCCTGGTGTCCCTTCTTTCTCCACTCCTTAGGTGGATCTTGCTGGAGAAGATTAAGAAATTTCTTGGTGTAAATGTTGGAAAGAGAAGCAGCTCAGGATAAGGAATTTTTAAGGAAAAAGGAAGAGAGTGGGAGGAGGAGTGAAAAAGGAGAAAGTGCAGTCAGGGACTGGTGGGAGGAAAAAAGGGGTAAATTAAAAATGAGCTGGACAGTTGAAGGAAATAGGAAGATATATATAAAAATAATACCAAAAAAAAGGTGTAGAGCAAGAAGACAAGAATAGTTTGTGAACTGATGCTATGCTGGGGACAGAAGCCATTGTGGGCACAGAATATATGCAAGAAAGGCAATTATTTTCATTGATGAAAATGCTGTCTTCAGTAACAGGTGAACTCACTATACTTGGATTTTGTACACACAAAATGAAGTATAGAGTGAGTCACACTGAAAGATCAATTACTGGCCCGCTCCATAGAGTATTTGTGATTTTAAACTTGAATACCTCAGTGCCTTGCTTTCTCACTATGTAGGACATGCAATCAAAACACTGAAGAGTTGTAAAGTAAACCTGTAAACCTTATTCTATGCATGCACTGAAAAGAAGGCAAGTTTTTTTAAAAACTTTTTAAAAGAAAAAAGTTTTATTATGTGTTTTTCCCTATTAATTTTATGAAAATAATGACTTTCTAACTAATATCTCAGTTAAAAATACACCTCCAGCCTTCACATAAGTATTTAATTATGTAAAAGACTCCAGTTTTCCGTTCTACCCTTATATGCTGCTTGTTTTCCTAAGAGTCATGTGAGAGAAGCTAGAAATAAAACCTAAGCCTGTGAAGCTTTTCTGTTACAAGCCAGGAAGCTGCCAGCACAGTGTTACTTGATGCAATGAGAGTGATTTTTTTTTTTCTGAGATGAACATTTGCAGCATCTAAACTCACTTCCCCAAGCAACCATCAGATGGTAGCAATGCTTGTTTGCTGTCTACCATGGGCTAGATTCAAACTGGGATGCAGAAATCCAGGCCCTTATAGCCAGTCCCTGCAGCCATCCAGATACCTTTTGAGAGTACCCTGATGTTAGCATTTTGGAGGACACAAAAGCCGCAGATCTGAGTGTTAATGCTGAGGCAGACACTATGTAAAGCGATCTGATCTTATATGCACGGAGTTGTAGCCAATAGCCACATGCATGAGGGAACAGATGAAACCCAAGGGAAATGCAGATGTCCTGTCCCTGGTCTTGTTCTCTAGGTTTTGGTTTGCTGCAAAGAAGGATTCTAAGGGGCACAGGAGTAAAAGTAGCAAGAAAATTATCTTGGGACTTTGAAACTAACGGTAGTAGACTCTCGGGGAAATCGATCCAGTGTTGCAGAAGGGTGATAGAGCAGACTTCTGTAGCATACAGGAGTCCTTGGTAAAGTGATAAAAAGCTTTCTTATTAAAGGCCTGGCCTAAGGTCACTGAAAACAGCCCCCTACTATGGATACTGTTAGTCGGGCATCATCCTTGAAACTGAGGACAGCGTTCCTGATTTTAAGTGTCAAACAGTTAGACACCTAAGCCTGACTTCCCATCTGCGTTCCCTGTATAGTCTGTGGGGAGACAGAGACCTCAAGAGAGAGAAAAAAACTTTGCCCAGGCTTAGATTCCTGACCTGAGGTGTGACAAAGCAGCTTGTGAAGGTGGCTGTTTCTCTGTTCTAACTGCAACTGAATCTTCTGTGACTCGCTTAAATTTTGGCCCTAATTTTAAGAGACTAAGGTGTTATAAATCAATCCCTGCGAATGCCACTGAAAGGCACAGTTCCCAACACTTGTTCTGCTTTCCCATCCTAGCCAAAAATTAAGAATAAATTTATAAAATATATGCACATGATATACATTCACAAATATATGTAACTATCTTATTGAGCTTATAAACAGTTTTACATTAATTGATTCCTCTCTACTTGCTTAAATTATCAAGTTTCTTCTTGCTGTTTTGACTTTCATCAGAGTTAGAAAGTATGTTTTTTCCTTGCTGTGATTTTTGCCAGTCTTCCATCATGTCCAGCATTGATTCCCTTAACATGTCCCATTGCTCCTGTGAGGTACTTGATCCAGCTGCCTTGGGAGTGCTGACTTTTTGAGTTCACGTTGCTTTGCTGCTTGGTGCTCGTATGATGCCTTCTTTGGCAAAATGTCTCTTTTATTTCCCTTTTGATCCTCATCCCCTTTGCCTACTGCTCAGGTGTCTCCTGCTCAGACTTCCCAAGGTGGCAGCTTCATTAAACAACAGAATGAAAGCTTGGGGCATCTTTAGTGTTTGAGACAACTAATTCCCATCAATAAATTACTGAACTGTGGCCCACTGTCAGACTTTATGATGGCAGATGTACAGGTGTACTGCCTAATAACAAAAAAAAAAAAGATTTGGCATGCCTGATCACCTGTTTAGCCACAGTGTCTCCTAATAAGCTCTCAAGGAAGTAAGAATAATATTCTAGAACAAGTACTTCTTTTTTTCCTGTCAGCATAATCAGACCTATGTCGGCTTTGCTCCAGAGAGCTTTTTTTTTTTTTTTCCCCACTGAGTCACTGACATTGGATTTTTTTGACTTGGACTAGGCTTATATTTTGGGCATGTATAGCAAGTCTTGACAACTTCTTAAATGTCGATTTATATTTGTCAAGCTTTTTTTTTTTTTTCTCCGTAATTCTTTAAGCTTTTCCTTAGATTTTTCAGTTCTAAACTGGCCTTAGGAGATCTCCAGAATTAGTTGCAGTGTCTGGATTCAGCCATGAATTGGAATGAATCAAAAGTGTTCCGAGTTGGTTCCTCTTATCCTGTATGCTCATCAGTGGGAGCCCAGCCACCTTGGTCACTCTGGTGATATCTCCTCAGGACTGGGATCTTGTGGTGTATCTCCCCAGATGTGTGGGTTCTCTTTCTGAGCTGTTGTTTTAGCAAGCACAGCATGAACTTTGTCAGACATTTGTCTGTGCTGAATCAAAGAGCAAGCTCTGCACTGTGCACCTTTGCACTTCCAGTAGATATTCCAGAGAGAGCAAAAAGTTTGATTTTTAGCTTGAAAATCATACCAAAACAAAACAAAAAAGAAAGAAAAAAAAATATTTTGGGCATGGTGGCAGGGGGCCATGACGTGGTTACATGTGGTTTATGGTCAAGATGGAGGGTAATTGCTTCTTACAAATAAGTATGTATTATTTACTATATGTACATTCAAAGGCTAACGCCTTATTCTCCATTTGAATGCATCAGTGTGACGAACCTTGTGCTGCTCACCTTTGTTTTTCACCATGCTGCTGTAGATCATTAGTGATGCCCTCCCTGAGCAACTGCCTTTTACACTTACTGTAATAGCACCTTATGGCTGAGGCCTTTTAAATGAGTGTGTTGTGTCTGCAGTTCTTTACTGAGATTTGCATCACATTTGTAACCAAGGGGCATCTTTGCCTGTCACTAGTTTGAATATTTAGACTGGTGACTACTTTTCTGTATTGCTCATCTGTGCATTTTCCCTTTCTTTCGAAACAGGATGACTAGTGATGACTTATGTGATTTACTTAAACATAATTTTGAATCAAACAATATGTGTTATGCTGTTCTATCCCAGAGCTGTCATTGTCGATTATGCAGACCTTTCTGCTGTCCACAGTGTGGCTTGCTTGTAGTGAGCTGGGTTAGGTGCTGGAACCAACCTCATTGGCAGAGTGTGGAAGTGATGCCTCCAAAAAGATATCCTGAACGCAGAGATGCATAGCATTTCTTGTAGAGACACATGCTACAGTTCTGACTTCTCAGGCAGAAAATAATTAGAATCGACCCTGACTTCTGTTATTTTTCTCTTTAAGGAGGCATTTTCTTTTTGCATCTCTATTCGTTTTGGAAGCACCTATAAACAGGAAACATTTAATTCTCCAGGATCCCAGTTTGGCCCTTAACTTATTTGAACAGTCTTATGGCCACAATGCTGCCTCAGTTTTTCTTTTAGTCTCTTCTTTAACAAAAAGCTGTTTCCAAGAGTGCTGTAGTGGCCATGAAATTCAGCTAGCTGTGTCTGGAGAACTTCTTTGTTCCTTCTTGCATATATAAAGTTTTTTTCAGTCCCCTATTCTGTGCTGTATATACTTCCTTGATGAGTTTAAAATTTTGTGGAATTTGAAGCCTAAAAATGAATGGGCTTTTTTCTTCTTTCTTTTTTTTTCTTTTTTCTTTTTTCTTTTTTCTTTTTTCTTTTTTCTTTTTTCTTTTTTCTTTTTTCTTTTTTCTTTTTTCTTTTTTCTTTTTTCTTTTTTCTTTTTTCTTTTTTCTTTTTTCTTTTTTCTTTTTTCTTTTTTCTTTTTTCTTTTTTCTTTTTTCTTTTTTCTTTTTTCTTTTTTCTTTTTTCTTTTTTCTTTTTTCTTTTTTCTTTTTTCTTTTTTCTTTTTTCTTTTTTCTTTTTTCTTTTTTCTTTTTTCTTTTTTCTTTTCTTTTTTTTTTTTTCCTGGGCGTATAACAATTCCCATATATCAGAAATTTCTGTTAAAAGATAAATCTTTTACTTGTTAAACTTCATTAAAAGCAGAAAACTTTGAAGAACGATGAAGTAATACTTACTTTTTTATTTTTTTTTTACTTTTTTTTTCTGCTTGGTTGTTGTAAATGCTTACATGGTGAGAAACAAAAAATATAGTTCACATGGGTAAATATCAGTAACTGGAAGCAAGAACATCATAAGTCCTGTTGATTAACCACATATATTAAATATACAAGACCATACTAGCTCTTCTCTCTTAGTAGGATAGAAATTTAGAAATACTAATTTTTATATATACAGACTACAGACTTAGTTATTACCATATGGCCTTAGTGCATAGCCTGAAGCTGCAGAGTTTCTCCCCACAATTGCTCTACCTGGCTCAGACACCTATGGCTGAACCATAGCACCTCATTGTGAAAGTTGAACCAATTTATTCTTATCCCTGCTGTCAAAGGGAGAGAACCGGGTGTACACGATATCAGTGCTGATTATTCGTGCTTTGTTTCTGCTTTGGTGGCAGTGACAGGGCTTCTACCATCACTTCAGAAACCCCAGCTGTATCTCTGAGTATGAGATGTTACAATATAAGTCTCAGCAAACTTGTAGAAGTGATATTCTTTTGACTTGTAACAAGAATAACACCAACGGATATACATCAAGGCCTCTATTTATTTTAGCCATTTTTTTTCTGTTGTTGATAGAGCGATGACTAACATTTCTTTCTTGATGGAGGACAAAATAGGGTGGATAATACGTAGTGAAAAGTTAAATCAAGGCATCTGTTGTAACTGAAAGATGGAAAGACACAGGGAATCAGGGAGCTCTTGGATTTTAGTGCCTTCAGTTTAAAGGTCAAGTGTCAATGTGACATTTTTCTGAACCTGTAGTATTTAGGTCCATACTCTTCTTAAAAAGAAAAGAAAAGAAAATTTCTAAAACTTTCTGGTCCCTGTCTTACCGGTCTCATTCAACCTTCACTCAGTTATTCAGTGTAAAGGGGAGAATGTTCACTATTGTAAGAGGAGGGTCAATGAACATTTCAAGAACACAGCTTCTCCATTGAGACTAGGTACTTGGCCATGGAAAGCTGAAGAGACATTGAAAGAGGTTTGAAGAAGCTTAGGTTTATTCAGGTTTTTTTGTTTTTCTTTTTTTTTTTCAATTAATAATGAAGGTACTATAATGTAAAAACTGAAAAGCTTGTGAAAACGTCAGGCATCTATTTCTCTTACAATTTACAAACACCTAGAACATTCCTTCTTGAGAATGTTAAGCTGTGTTCTAGGAAAGAGAGAGAGATTGTTTCCACTTCAGCATTGTAAAACTTATCCCCAGTTAAAAAAACGTAATTTACTTGAAGAGAGAAGAGGAAAGGGGAAGTCCTAAGGAGGGAAAATATTATAGGCAAAGAATATCCAATGACATCTGTCAAACGAGGGCAGTTGGTTTTCAGACTTGCAAGCCTGTGGACTTTATCAAGTCAGATTTCTCCACTGTATTGGACATGCTTGATTTTAACTGAGAATGATTCTCAGGTGCCTTGAACTGATTCTATAGTATACATGAGCAAACCTAAATAGCTGGTTTATTATAGTTTTTGTGTGTTAGTTCATAATAAATCATTGTACTCTTTACAAACAAGCTTGAAACAAGTGCATAAATATTAAATGGCCTCAGGAATAAAGACATTTTTTAGCAGAATTATTGAGTATGGTTTCCCAAATCCATTGGGTAACCTAAAATCCCCACAGTCATTTAAGGACCAACATGTACTGCCATTTATACTAATGTAAATCCAGTCTAAATGTGTTGGAGTCAATACAGTTATTAGAAATTAGCATAAAAAAGTAATTTGAATTTGGTCTATGAAATATAAACAACATAATTGCTCGAAATTCTATCCATTAGGATAAAAGACTAAGAATTCTATACCTCTGCAGAAATAGGAAGTGATCTGTATTATGTATATAAGTTTAGGCCAAAAAGTGATTATACTGATTTCGTTCATGTAATAAAGCTCTTATACCCTAACCAGAAACCTTGAAGCAGAAGTTACAAATTTTAAAAAAAGTAAAAAATGCTATTCTACATTTTAATAATTCCAGCAGAAAAAGGGAAAAGGAGGACCAGCTCTTTGGCTTTTCCGAAGCGGAGACATTCATACCAGTTCTGTTGTTGGAGGACCCCTGTTTTTTTAGGAGGAAGTGGTAGGAAAAGCAAACAGCTCCTGTATCCTCCACCGCTGATAATCTGCACACATCTCGTATCACTGGGGATAGTCTCTTAGGGATGACTATGTTGTGCCGCAGTTACTTGAACCTTAAATTACACTTGCACAAGTTGTCCTTGTCTCTACTCATATATATAGTTATAGAATCATAGAATCATAGAATCATAGAACAATTCAGGTTGGAAAAGACCCTTGGGATCATCGAGTCCAACCATTAACCTTACACTACAAGTTCACCCCTAAACCATATCACCCAACACCACATCTAAATGACACTTAAACACATCCAGGGATGGCGACTCAACCACCTCCCAAGACAGTCCATTCCAGTGTCTGACCACTCTTTCTGTGAAGAATTTCTTCCTAACGTCCAGCCTAAACTTGCCCTGTTGCAACTTGAAACCATTCCCCCTGATTCTGTCCCTGTGAGAAGAGACCAGCACCAACCTCTCTACAATGTCTTTTCAAGTAATTGTAGAGCATGATGAAGTCCCCCCTCAGCCTCCTCTTCGTCAAACTGAACAGACCCAGCTCCCTCAATCGCTCCTCATAAGGTCTATAATCACTCTGTTTGTAGCAATGAAGTTCTGATCCTTGTTTTTGGTTTAAAGTAAAGTTTAATTTAAATCTGCATATTCTTTCCAGGATTGTGTTTGTGATTAAGTTAAGGCTACAAGCTTAGGGAGATAATTAATCTGGCACTGGCC
>NW_009730051.1:0-53852 GCF_000703405.1 Apaloderma vittatum | reverse complement strand
GTTGGCCTTCTTGGCCACCTGGGCACACTGCTGGCTCATATTCAGCCGGC
Organism: Apaloderma vittatum; assembly: GCF_000703405.1. NCBI lineage: Eukaryota > Metazoa > Chordata > Aves > Trogoniformes > Trogonidae > Apaloderma > Apaloderma vittatum. The sequence continues at coordinate 53,802 of NW_009730051.1, read as the reverse complement.
TGTCAATTAGAATGCCCAGGTCCTTTTCCACCAGACAGCCTTCCAGCCACCCTTCCCCAAGCCTGTAGCATTGCATGGGGTTGCCGTGACCAAAACGGAGGACCCTACACTTGTCTCTATTGAATTTCATACAGTTGGCCTGGGCCCATCGACCCAGTCTGTCCAGGTCTCTCTGTAAAGCCTTTCCACTCTCCAGCAGATCAACACTCCCTCCCAGCCTGGTGTCACCTGCAAACCTGCTGAGGGTGCACTCAATCCCCTCATCAAGATCGTTGATGAATATATTAAACAGGAGCGGTCCCAGCACCGAGCCCTGAGGGACACCACTCGTGACCTGCCACCAACTGGATTTAACTCCATTGACCAGAACTCTTTGGGCCCGGCCATCCAGCCAGTGTTTCACCCAGCAGAGTATGTGCCCATCCAAGCCATGAGCAGCCAGCTTAGCCATAAGGATGTTGTAAGGGACGGTGTCAAAGGCCTTACTGAAGTCCAGATGCATTTTACCTCTGTATGTGATGAGTATGTAGAGATGGGCAACAGCTGAGTCCGTGAGAGACGTCTAACTTCAAGTCAGGCATCTACAGGAACACCAGTCATGTTGCAGCCCTGCTAACATTAGGGAAGGACCACAGCCCTCGGGCTCCTTGGTGTAGCCCATGAGAGTGCCTTTGGGGAGTCTCTAAAATGAAAAATGTTTTTTTCCCCTCAGAGTGGAGCTGACCACTGAAACTGAGCAGAGAGAAGGCAATGTGACCTGATCCAGCATGAAGTTCCTGTGGCAGTCTGAGACCTAACCCCTGGGCAACAAATGGAAGATCATTAATGATTTTCTGCCAGATTGTGTTGATGTTGTGAGGAGAAATGCATTGGTAAAATAAAAAGCTTACTCAATGGTGGTACCACAGTTCACAGAATCACAGACTCACAGAATCACAGACTCACAGAACATTAGGGGTTGAAAGGGACCTTGAAATATCATCTATTCCAACTCCTCTGCCAGAGAAGGATCACCTTAAGTGGGTCACACAGGAACTCATCCAGATGAGTTTTGAATGTCTCCAGAGAAAGAGACTCCACAAGCTCTCTGGACAGCCAGTTCCAGTGCTCCGGTTCGTGTTGTAAGATGAAGAAAAAGGAAAGCGATGCACATGGAGTAATAACACCCTCCCGTATGTATTTATGAATGGATTCTTAGGTAGTTAAGGCTTAGTTCTGCTCAAAGGCCTGTACAACACAATCTGCGATGCTTTTGCCAAGGATCATTGTTTCAGTCCAAACAGGTACCCAAGGTTCTGCGACTGTCCTCATAGCGCACAGTGGACACCATTACTGAAACCTCTCCTTCCAGGCACTGCCGCTGACCTGTCCTCTGCTCTGCTATCCATCAGCAACAGACTCAGGTGCAACTACAGGGGACAGAGGATGACTTTGGGACATTGTGTCATCTATTTGAGTGCTTGATTTATGAAATATAGCAAAGGCATACCAAAGTTGGAACGACTTGTCCAAAGGAAAACTCCCTGTGCTTCAGCTAGGAGACATGTTTTTAAATGCAATCTCGAAATATTTATTATAAAACAGAACAATTTGTATAGAATTCAATAATGTTTTCAAAGGATTGTCTACCTCTGTCTGCTAGTACCTTTTCTCACAACATATAATCTATAGCACTCATTCCCCCCCCCTCAGTAACCATATAACAGAGATATGCATTACAGAAAATGTGTATGGGTTTGCTTCTATTATAGTCATGATCAAAAGGCTATGATATATTGAAATATTTGCTTTGTACAAATACATCTGTTATCAGAGGGTTCCTTAACATAAATGGTGTATTTTCTATAATGTGCTCAGTCTAATGAATGGTTCGGCAAAGGCATGAGAACAGAGCTATGTGGGGAGAATGCAGTAATTTCTCTTTAACGTGCAGGAATTCTGAATACAAGTAAATGCATGCCAAATTTTATTGCTTCTAAATCTGAATAATTGTATTTCTGAGCTGTGCATCTGGGTAGATAATAAAGCCACAAAACAATTTAATGAAACATATAAAAAATCAAATGACATTACTAAATATTATAATATGTAGAAAATATATTTTGCATATTGTCACCTAATCCTTCATCCACGTACTAAAAAATAATGCAACAATAATTGAAAGTCTTATTATCCATCTACGTAAATTGAGACCAAATTTACCTTGTTTCCTTTTCTTTGTGTGTGAGTGTGTGTGTGTGTATGTGTTAACATAAAAGTGAGATTGATATTATTGCTTTATGTTTATGATACATTTTTCCCATAATAACTAAGGTGACCAACATAAGTCTTTTTTCCATTCAAATCAGTCCTCAACTCATATTGTGATTATGTTACCCAGCCAAGTACTTGTAAGAGGTAAGACTTGAATATGTAGCCTTCATCGTTCTGTCTCTTTGATGCATAATTCTGCAGGAATAAAAACTGGAATATCATAAAGAAACTGGGAGTCCTAACATATAAATTCAATGTCTAAAATTTGGAGATATGAGTTGCCCTCACCATCCGTTATAGTCAAAGGACATATATGGATAATGTAGAGGGCAGTACTGCTGACTCATTCCCAAAGCCTATTTTAGGATGAGGTGAACTGCCCTTTTGGAGGTATATGTTTCTTTCTGTGGACTGTTAAGGAATCCTGAATGGTTGGCTTAGACTTAGATGTCTAACTTAGATGTCTAACTTTTAGAGGACCACGTAAAGAAACAAAAATCTCATCTAAAGAGGTTAAAATACTCACAGGCTCCAGGAGGGAAGGATCTTTTTTGTTCTTGCAATGATTCTAGCACTTTGTCACTGATTTATTCTGCTCTGCCATGGAAGAGGTCACTGCAGACTTCCAGCTGGTTGTAATGTCTGGAATTAAAAGACAAGGATCTGAAGTGTCTGCCTCAAAATGTCTTTTACAAAGGTAAGCCTGTATCATCAAAGGCCACAAAAACAGTAGGTAAAGGACTGAATTTCCCAAAAACCAGAGCTTGGCAATGTTGTTCTGGCTTTACTCAAGACAGCTGGTCTCCCCTTTCTTTCCTTGTGATGTGTTGGCCCAGATTCCAACAGACTTGCATGGAAAGTAGCATCCCATACCACGGGATGCCCAGTTGAAATGAGTGAAGAAAATGGTGCCTGGTTAAAGTGGGTAAGACTTCTTTCAAGCATATACAACCAACTTCTTTTTGTCAAGTATATAAAACCAGCTTGCCTTGTTTCAAATATATACAACCAACTTCTTTTTAATAGTTACTGACTATACTCATAGAAAAGGATTGCCATCCCCCTGCCACCACCTATTTCTTTGGTACTGAAAGGAAATCTGTTCCATCCTCTCCTCTTTACTCTATCTTCTTACACACACTAGGTCAAGTTCAGAGTCTCAAGTCTCACTTTATAAATTCTGGAAATGTAAATTGGGGACTAATAAACCCCCTGAGCCAATTAGTGAAAAAAATTCTTTCCCTGTGAATGAAAGAACTACCCTCGGTGAAGACAGAGACTTCGTACTGTGAGCTGTTTATTGCTGAAGGCAGGACTTTTTTTTAGAAACCACACAATGACTGTGGAACAAATTTCTGTGAGAAGAAAGAGCCATTGTATAAATCATAACACTTTCCACTCAGGGTGTCGAGTGCATTTCTGTATTGCTTCTGCTGTTCTTATAAACAACTCACACTGACTTGATATAAGATATTCAGTTAAAAAATTAGAATTTTCTTATCAGAAGAGAGAGTAAGAAAGATCCAGACATAACCAACCCTGATGACCACATTCCTTGAGGTGCTACTGGAATGAGCAAAAATGCTTTTGGGGGAATATAAGTAAAAATATGATGAAAAATAGAGATTAGAAATTGCCACATAGAGATTTGCTACAGTGACTTGGTGAGCAGAATAATCAATGCGTATAAAAATATTTCGTTTCCTTGATTTAAGAATCAAATGAATGTAGTCAGGTTTTTCTCTCATTCATACTGGGATAATTTATTGTACTTCAGAGAATGTAGAAGAAAACTTGGCCCTTAATCTGTGAAAGGAAGTTTTCAGGATGAGGAATTTGATTTGACTTCAAAGAGCGTGAATCAGTTCTTTCTATTCTGTAGTCAATTATTCCCTTTCAATGCAACTCCCATTGGGAATAAAGCTTTCTCTCATGAAGTTTAGCCTTATAGTCCGCTGAAGTCCCCATGGATTCAGCCTTGCCTCTGAGACTCCTAGGCGAGGATTCTCTCTCTTTTTCTTTCTTTCTTTCTTTCTTTCTTTCTTTCTTTCTTTCTCTCTTTCTCTCTTTCTCTCTCTTTCTCTCTCTCTTTCTTTCTTTCTTTCTTTCTCTCTCTCTTTCTTTCTTTCTTTCTTTCTCTCTCTCTTTCTTTCTTTCTTTCTTTCTCTCTCTCTTTCTTTCTTTCTTTCTTTCTCTCTCTCTTTCTTTCTTTCTTTCTTTCTTTCTTTCTTTCTTTCTTTCTTTCTTTCTTTCTTTCTTTCTTTCTTTCTTTCTTTCTTTCTTTCTTTCTTTCTTTCTTTCTTTCTTTCTTTCTTTCCCTTCTTCCCTCCTTTCCTCTCCTCTCCTCTCCTCTCCTCTCCTCTCCTCTCCTCTCCTCTCCTCTTCTTTCTTTTCTTGCCTCTGTGGTCCTACCTTCCTTCAAACCTAGATTCTTCCAACAATTTATTGTAGATTTATTTCAACAACTCCTACCTAAATCAGAACTAAAATTCTGGTAAGAGTCATGATTAAATCTTGAAGCTTAGACGAAGGAAATTGTATTGTCCGCTATGTCTAACAGAAGATTTATGCTTCAGATATTTGGTTTCTATATGATTTATGGTAATCTCAAAAAAAAAACCCCAACACTCCAACAAGCCAAGATCTGGGATAAATAGCTGTCTACTTGCTAAAAAAAAAAAAGAAAATATTTTAAAAATAAATAAAATAGATTAGTAGCTCAAACCATTGTAACTCATTAATTTTAAATTCAATTCTTTATTTGAATGAGTAATAATGGTCTTTAATTTTCTTAGCATTTTAAAATATTTAAACTGTCCGCTCAAAATATAAAGCATATGCAAATAATATACTTCACTTGTTCTTTAGCCAGTATAAACATGGAGCACTGTGTGCCTAAAACAAATCTCCCAGCAATTTCCATTTGTGATGATGTTGAAGGAGGTGAAGTAGTTTTTTTAGGATTAATGTAATTTAGCATGAGTTTTTGAGTGGGGTCCGAGTGACAGGTTTTTATGGAAAAGGTACATTTTGTAGTGAAGCTCAGCTCTAGATTCAAATTTGAATGCTTTTCTGAAGGTCTGAAAGACAATAATTTGCAGCTATGTTTTGAACAAATTTTAAAGCATTGAGCTTCTCCTCCCATACTCTCCTGTGTCCAGATGTGACTATTTTTAGATGTTTAACTGGAATTAGATCTATTTAGAAAACATTTCCCACAGTTGTAAAAACAGTGTTTGTAGCTCAGCTAAATGGACACTGAAAATCTAATTCCAGATGAATATGTAGGTTTGATACATTTGCTGTTTTCTGTAATTTAACTGTATCTAATCCATCTTTCTCTCAGTCATAAAATCTGAGAAATATACTCTAGAAGAAATTAAAAAAGGGCTATCAAAATGATCAGAAGACGTTAAGGAGACGTGATTTCTGAATTTCAAAGTGACGTATAAATGGGATGTGGGGCAGAAGAAGAAAAAAAAGGATTTTTCTCCCATAGGTTTATGTATTTCTAAACTTCCCTAAGAATACATTAAAAGTGTCATTTAACCTACTAGATGCGAAGTGTTAAATATCTCCATATGATGTCATAAATGCAAAAAATAAAATATTCCGAAATTTTAATTGGAAATGAGGAAGTGAAATAGATTGTAAACCTGAACTGAAACCGATTTTCCAATTTCAGTGTCCCATTATGCACAAGCATAAAACACAACAGAAAGGGAGATCAGCTTCTTCATTAAAAAATTGAGAAGCAAACTACTCACTTTCAAGTCTGTATCTGGAAAGGAGGAAGGTTGCAGACAGCTTAGGAGATTCATATAGGGAGAAACTATGCTTATCTTTTCTTTTTCATAGGTGAAAAAGAAGGCTTTGTATTTTTTGTTCTTGCTATGTATCTTCATGGTATTGGAAAAAAAGCTGAGATTCTGTGATCTAAGGTGAAATTTATCCAGACAAGGAAACATCTGTTTTTTAGATACTCAGCTTTACTTTCATGTTCTTCTCATTTACTGTTAAATGAGTCACAGGAATTACAACCTACTCACCTTTTAAAACTATCCATGCTTCTTTCTCCTGCCTGAGATAATCAGCAGTGGTTAGAATTGCTTAGTATTTCAGGTAGAGGCATGGGGTAGAAATGCTCTAGTTTATTGGTAAGCAAATAGGCAGCACTAGTCTCACTGGTAGCAGGAAGATGAGTGGTTTAGCTTGGAAGAAATAAAAAAAATCAGGAAAAATATAAATAAAAAAGAGTGCAAAGTTTTATTGTCAACCGTGGCTGTCACTTCATGAAGCCAGAGTCATATATAAGATATATGTGACATACTAATAGGAAGTAATTTACCCAAGGATGTTTTTGTGCCTTGAAGTGCCTTCAACATTTCTGCTTTGAAAACTTTGCAAGTGTGTATGCATCAGAGCAGTTACCAAGGCGCTGAAGTTCCCAATTTGTGCACAATGTGACTTTTATAATGCTATTAAACTCATCTCATGGAAAGCGGTGTGCACAGAACAATGATACATGAGATCTCAAGGAGGCTGCTGAGTGAGGGAGAAGGCTAGAGTGAGGAGAAAGGTTTTATAAAGTCACTTTGAGAATGCACCTCTGCTTTTTCTTCACATTGGAAATTATCTCCTTTGCTTTGGGCTGAGATTCATGCTGCTTGCATTCCTCACTCACTCTGTATAATAAATTACATGCAATTTTTTTTCTCTCTCTTTGAAGTAAATTTTGTGTTGATGAGATGCAACAGATTGACAGCCCTGGTAATTGAACTCATGTGTTTATCTCTAGCATGGGGCAGTGACAGCTCAGGATTCCCTCCAGTCCCATGAGCTTTAAATTGAAGGGGTGGCCTCAGACGAGGACGCAGTGCCTGTAACTCTACTGGTCATGCAACCATCAGTAAAAGCCCACCATTTCCCTCCTGAAATATGATATTTTTCTTTCTTATCCATGCTCCTGCCTTGCCCACCTGCCCTGCTCTTTTCTCTTTGACATCTAGACTGTAAATTCAGGGGAAGTACTGTAACCTGTGTGAGCAATAACATACCCACAGAGCTCAGTTCTGGGTATGGGGATTTCAAGGAATTTACTGGAACACAGGTAAACCACCAAATTATACAATTGAAAATGCCACCTTTCCTCACAGTTCTAGACATTGCTTTTGCCCCATGGGAGCCAAGCTGAGGGCACCAGATTCATTTCCTACAGAAAAGCTGCAAGATGGTGGTAGACCTGGAGAGATAAGACACACAGGTTTTCCTATGTGCTAGAAAAGTCTAAGACTGTGATTTTTCTTTGTCCATTCATAAAATACAAGCAAACCTTGAAAACAAACAAATAAACCTCTTGCTGCAAAGTGAAATTCCCTAGAGGAATAAAAAAATTGAGGGAGGTGAAGGTCAGTCCAAATATTTTGCTGTGATAAATTCAGATTATTTTATGGAGAGTAAAACTATATGAGACTCTTTTAATGCACTAACCTAATGATTTTTTCAACCTACTTTTAAATTCTAAAAGAAGTATCCCATGTGGAAAGTATTGCTACAAAATACTTTGTCATCCTCATTGTGTTTCATTTGTCTTCCTCTTCACATGAATTTTGCTTGAAAACAATACAGTTTTAGACATTTTGAAAGATGTAGTTTTCAGCACCAGGCAGACATTCTGACAGTATTGCTTTGAGCAGCTCTAAATGGCAGTGACTCTGGCTCTGAAACACTCTGCCCAATGTAAGGCTTCTAAACCAGGAGTGCGTTTACTGTAGGCTTGCATTGTCGATGGAGAGAGAGAAAGGAAAGACAGATTCAAAGAGCAATTCAGAACCTTCATCTCTGTCTTTCCCATCTCCTCTGGTCACAATGGCAGAAATTAAGCTGTAGTAATACAAATTTCAGCTGCCACACACGATGCATCAGATCTGGTAGACACATGGAAGCCATCCGAACTCCACAGCAAGTACTGGTTTGGTGAGCCAGATGAAGATCAGCAAATGTATGGCCGCACAAGTCACCAAGAAGACTGTAGTCTATTCTGTCAGTATGGCCCTTTGCTTCATGAAGACTTGATAGCCCTTAGTCATGAACTTGAATATGTAGGATATAGTCAGGCTTGGATTCAATAGCTACAAATAAGTGAAACCTAATGCAGTTGGGTTTAGGTGTAGGAATATCTGTTAAGGCCTTCAGAGCTGATGTAGCTCCACACAAGTAAATGAGTTTAAAGTAAAGCAAGAAAAAAAAGTGGAGGAAGGTGAGCCAGGATGACTTAAGACCTATTCCTGAGCTGGTGAAATTAATATATTACTTTGTTCATGTCTCTTTCCTCCTAAAGATGCAGCCTGGGCCTCAGTCTGGGATTTGGATGTGGAAATCTGTATATATTATGTGCAGGCCTTATTTCTCCCTCTTCCCCTTCAATTTTCCTAGTGCTATTCAGGAAGAGACATACTTCTTATTTTTCACATGACATCAAGGCATTGTATTAAATATAGGATTTGGGACTTGGCAAATCAACAAGTACATTGTACTCCTATGGAGACAAAAGGTGACTGAACAGTTTAGCCAGCCGACATGCAGGCAAAAGTAATGCTCCACAGTAAGAGGATTGCCAGTTCTTTTGTTGGGCCCACAACAGGAACCAACTTATTGCAACATTAATTTCCTGTCTCACATGGAAGTTATTTAAGGGAGAAGACTAACAAGCAAACAGTGCCCACAGTTTAATCCTATTGTCACCCTGATGGATTTATGTTTGCTGCTGGGCTGTAGGGGTAGAATGAGGCTGCTTTGTTACTTTTCAACTGTATTTTTTCGGGGAAAAAAACCCAACCCCAGGATTAGGAAAACAAGGCTTCTGCTACCTTTAGATAGTCAGGAACTGCTGGTCTGTTAGTGTAGGTATAAGATGACTAAAATTGTATCTTAGTGATGCAGAAATTCTTCACTCAGGGATGATAGACATATTTTTAACTGTAATTAAGGTTTCCAAAATGCCTATTTTTTGGCTACATCTGTTCTTATGACTTCATCTAATTTCTCATTCTTCTTTTTTTTGTTATATATAGCAGCAGTCACATGTCGGGCCAAGTCTAGTAGTTATGTGTAGTGAGGTTTCCTACTCTTTGCCTCTTGCAAATATTAGTAGAACTCCACTTATAGGTATATATTTTCTCTGTAACCCCAAGGTATGACATGGGTTTTGCAGTTCCAGGCAAATAATTTACTGGCAATGACCAACAGCAGACATCTCTGCTAAACTAGCCATTCAAATACTTAGTTATCCAGGTTTGGACTAGGTTTCAGAGCTGCTAGTGATCCTTTTTAGCACAGAGCTCTTTAATTTTACATGCATGGGAAAGGCAGTCACACCTACGGATTACCAGACAGGTATACTAGATTCAGTTTAGTCAAATCTTCAGCTGATGTTGATCACCGTAATTCCACTAGTGTCGGTAAGTGTCACAGTGATTTACAGAAGTAAGAAACCTAGATATGTAGCTTTTATGGTTTTCTTGAAAGTAATTGTTCATTTTCAGGGTATTCACGGTCAGAGTGAATAACACCAGAGGAAGTCAGGAGCTCTCATTGTTTGTGTTGAAATCACAAATCTAGGTCATTTACAGATAGTCTCCATTTCTTGTGCTTAGCAGTTCCAGGCAAGTTTTACTTGGGGAAAAAAAAAATCAACTCAAACAAAAAAAAACACCAAAAAATCCCAAAATCCCAAATAAAAAAAGCCAATACACAGATGTTTGGGAGTGAAAATTATATCCAGCCGGATTTTTTTTTGGAAATGTGGTTTTGGACTTTGTGATTTTTCTTTTTTTTTAATTTGCTGAAACCTGGAAAACTACACTCAATATTGTTACCTTAATTATGCTTAAGAGGAAAAAATAGAAAACAAAACATTCCCTAACATTTTAAATTGCTTGTAAACAGTGTTTACTCATTTTTCAGCCAATTTTCACTGAAAAGAAAGTATTTTTACTGATGGGCAACTGGCTTAAGGCAAAATCTTTTTTCCCTGAGGTGCATCCAAACACTCTCTTCCCCTCCTCTTTATGTGACAGTGTCAGACTAGCATTCTGGACGACACTATGTCTCTTTCTAATGTTCCTCATTTTTATTATATTTTTTTTTTTTGTTCTCATGTATGTGTATTATATTTTTTGCTGCTCAATACTGTATTCCATAAGGACGGAACACATGCAAGGGGCTGCCAGCCTGACAGTCTTTCTCAGTCTTCTTTAAAAAGAATCTCTTCTTGATCCAGATCTCTGCCTTATGCTCTCTGGAGCAAGGAACATATCTGATTTTCAAGTACAAAGAGTTCCTTTCTAAAATTAGTAAAAGCATTTTTAAGGGTGAAAATCTGTTACATAGTTCTCAAAATAGCCAGAAATATGTAAATATCAACCAGTCCTGTTTGCATAATCCTAGCACTAACATAACATTTTTATATTTCTCAAATACCTTCCTTCATGGAGATTTGAAGCATGTCTATTGGAAGTACCTGCTTGTAGCATTTTAAGTCCTTTGCAAGAACCCTAATCTCATTGTATAGCCCATTCCTGAACTTTAACAGTCATTGTCTTCCAGCCTAACTCCGGTTGGACCACTCAGTGGATAAAGAACTGTCTGGATGGTTGCACTCAAAGAGTTGTGGTCAATGGCTCAACGTCCAAATGGAAACCAATGACAAGTGGTGTGCCTCAGATGTCTGTTCTGGGTCCAGTGTTGTTCAACATCCTTATCAGCGACATGGACAATGGCATTGCGTGCACTCTTCGTAAGTCTACTGACAACACCAAGCTATGTGGTGCAGTGGACTCACTTGAGGGAAGAGATGCCATCCAGAGGGAACTTCACAGGCTTGAGAAATGGGCCAGTGCAAACTGCAGGAGCTTCAACAAGTCAAAATGTAAGGTCCTTCACCTGGGCTGGGCTAATCCCAGGCACAAATACAAACTGGGAGCAGGGTGGGTTGAGAGTAGCCCTGAAGAGAAGGATTTGGGAGTGTTGATAGATGAGAAGCTCAACATGAGCCGGCAGTGCGCTCATGCAGCCCAAAAGGCCAACCACGTCCTGGGGTGTATCAAGAGAAGCATGGTCAGCAGGTCAAGAGAGAGGATTCTCCCCCTTTACTCTGCTCTTGTGAGACCCCACCTCGAATACTGCGTCCAGTTCTGGTGTTCCCACCATAAGAGGGACATAGATCTGTTGGGGCGTGTTCAGAGGAGGCCACAAAGATGATGCAGGGGCTGGAGCACCTCTGCTACAAGAACAGGCTGCATTCTTCTGTTGTGCCTTGAAAGTGAATCTACTTTGGTTTGAAAGGTTGTTCATGATAATTTATAGAGGATCCTAGAGCAGTTGCCTAATTACTTATTTCAGTGTTTCTTAAGCTAAGCAGTGGATAATAATCTCACAGGGATTTTATTATTTATTGCGAACACTGATATAACACCAAGTATATACAAACATATTTAGAACGACATTATGTCAGATACTGTAAAAATAAGTCAAACGGTAGAATTTCCACTCCATAAAATTTGTAACTGTAAAGAAAATTTGTATCAAAAGTGTTCTAATAAAGAGGTGAGGTTGGTGAGGAGGAACAAAATTAACTGTACAAAATCCACAGCCACTCAGCAGTAGCAATTATAAGTCATTACCTGATATTTTTCATTGCTTTAACATGTTTGGATGACAGTATCTAGACAGGCTGTTGCCAGTGTAAGTGAGTAATATAAGGCATGAGTGCTTTTCAGAAGATTTGTTATATTTGGGAATATAAATATTTGATATGAAAAAACCCCAAACCTCCCCAAACCCCAAATTTCCTTAAATACATACAGATTTGTTTTTTCACTACTTCTATCCCTCTGGCAAAATGGGTTGAAGTTAGTTACTGGATTCAGAAACTACTGAAATGGAGACTGAAAATCTGACACTTAGGCTTTATGATCATAAACATTGAATTTCCTTAGAAAATTGCAGAAAAAAACCTGCAGCTGTCCCTTAGAGTTTCCTAATGTAATAGTTTGGAGTCTAAAAATCAGGACAATAATTTCTTGAGTATTATGTGTGTTCTTACCATTTAAAAGGGTAAAACTGGGTATGGGTAGTGTCTCAGTCTCGCCTATCACAATGGAATGTCTCTCTCGGTTGTTCTTTAGGTTTTATCACACCATATCTAATAAATAATGGTGACTGTGAACACCATGGAAAGTTGCATTGATTATATTAATTTGAGGACAAAAAAGATGGATTTTTTTTCTTTAATTCAGGGGAACAAAACACAGCATAAGACTTGAACATAAACAGAGTTGGGATCTGCAATTCATTTTCCTTGTTTATATGAAATTGGACCTCATTAAGTTTCAAAAATACTAATGAGGAAATAAATTAGATAGAAATTTTCCAAGGAATTATCTGATTGGAATTGTATTTATTTACTTTTATCTGTATTTATCCTTATTAAGCCCTTTTTTCCTGGCCATTCAATTTTATTAATTTTGGTTTTTCCTCTTTTCTACGTTTGCTTATTTGTTTGATATGTTTGCATTTGTATGTTTCCAGGAAATAAATACCCACATTTTATAGAAAAGAAAGAGGACAGGAGAGAGAAATAACCTGATTTGAGGGTCCTGTACTCTATTTTTGTCTCACTGTCAGCTGAATAACCACATCACTCATACTGGATTCTTGACGTTTGACTAACTCTATTCACACTAAAGTCAATGGTAGTTCACTGAAGCCAGTGAGATTAGACTTAGGCCAGTAGTAATCACTTTTGAAAATTCCATCCTTACTCTCCAATAATCTATTGGCCTTTGTAAGAAGTTTCTCTGGAAGGAACCTTTTACTGTAATGAAACATGACAACAAGACACAAATTGAAATATTTTTGTCTTAAGGCCAAGTTTTATACTCATAAGTTTATATATAACTCTTCTGTAAATATGGTGGAGGGGGGTGTTTGTTTGTTTGTTTGTTTATTTGTTGTTGTTCTTGTTGCTTTTTCCCAGTGAGAATCATATTCATCATCATAAGAAAAAGTTTAAGAGTAAGTTATTTCATGACACAAAAGGTATATGGCTTGACATAATGTCGTAGTGCTATAATCCCCTAAGTTTTGCTCTTGACAACATATCTAGTGCATAAGCATCTGTTGAGGTAGAGGAAAGAAAATGCACTTACATCAGAAAATTCATCTGCAACGTAATTTCTTTTTGTTCCATAGGTTTTTCACCATTAAGAAGTCAATTTTCAAACCCCGTATACTGACTTTGAGAATGGCACTCCAGGACCTGCTGATATAAAACCCATCATTATCAGGTCAATCATTTCCCAAAGCAGTGACAGATATTCAACATTATTTTCAGAGATAAATGAATATTCTTCATCACAGTTCTCTCCTCGTTGGTGATTTCAGTAAAGAGGCCAAGAGGTGAATAGCCTGCAGAACTCGTTCTCTTTTTTTCATGCCTGGGGTTGACTTTTTTAAGTTAAAGACCTTTTTGGAGAAAGTTTGCCCTCTCATAGCCTTTTTGCAAAAAGTGGCCATGTATGTGAATTTCGAGCAACCAGCAACACCCATTGCTAAAGGGCAGGAGCTAACCAGGGAAAGGTCATTCCAATTCACAAAGGGCTTTGATATTTCAGAATAGCTGACTTTGTTATGAACTGAAGGAGAACCTCACATTTCAAATTCTTTGTGTAAAAGAAAAAATGTCACGGTCCTCAGGAAACCCACCAGAAGAGCCATCCTGAAGGTATGAATACTAGAAGTTCTTGGGAGGGTGGCTGCACAGAGGTTCCACAAGTTTTCTGCTTCTCTTATCCTACACATTAAGATGGAAAACCACTTTTGATGACTAGCAAGATGAGGAGGGGACAAGGTGTTTAAAAATTGAAGATTGGATAGCTTCCATGGTTTTATCTCCCTTTCCATGTAAAGAGGTACAGTGGGATCCCAGCAATTCTCATAGCCAAATAATGGGAAAAAAAAAGTGAGAGGTACTGACCAAAGTGGAGACAAGTTTTTTAATGAAATCTACTCATAGATTCTAGCATGACTCTGTCAACATTCAACTGCTGTCAAAAAATATTAGTTATTTCTATGAATCATCACCTCCTGAGGGAATAACATTCCTTGGGGAATTTCAAATGAGCAATAATGAGGCGGCAGCACTTCTAGAGTTTACAGAGTTTAGATTTTTGGTTTTTTCTTTTTTTTTTTTTTAATTTATTGCTATTCTATGTTAGCTGCCTAAGCATAGATTTAGGGGCAACCTGGGGCACAGAGACCCAGCTTTAACAATGCTTTCCTTGCTTACTCATTCTTTAGGTTTTCTTTTTCCCAATATTTTACTAGCATATACTTGTACATATACATTCAATGTCAAATACTAGATGGATGCAGACAATGGTGGTTGTTTTTCTTTAAGAACTGGGAAAAGAGTGTGGCTTCCTTCTATGCTAGATGTGTAACTGGTAATAGATAGGAAAGCTTTCTAAAAATAAGGCTTTATGAAGATTTCTTCAACAGAACGATAAACCTCTAAGACTTGGGAAGAAAAAACTAAAAAATACACCTTCATGAGGAAACATGAGGTTTAGCTGTTGTTGCATCTCTATTTAGAGTGTTTCCTCCTATACGTCCATCATCCAATACATCAATTAGATTTTTAAGCATTTCTAGGCATACTAAGACTTTTATTTTACTTTTTGGAAAGCCTTATTCCTTTGAAATGAAGCAGGTCAAGGTAAACTAGACATATTCCCTGCCTGAAACCTCCTGTGGAGGCCTCTCTGTAGTTGTCCTATCCCTCTGACAAAGCCAAGATATTCGTGTATTGATGGCTCTTTTCTCCACACTGCTGAGGTTTTCCCCTGCCAGCTCAAAACTTCTTGCCTTCCCTTATGTACTCTCTAAATGCCTGCATCAAGACCTCATTTCTTGAAAGAAGAAAAGATGCCTGTTTCCTGGTAAGCACCTCTTTAACAAGCTTCAGTCTAAATAAACATAATCCATCACATAACTGTGTGATTTATTCTTTTCATCTAGGAATGTGTGTTGATCCAGGCACCAAACACAAACTAAGCTGCCTTAGGGAATGAATTCCCTTTGTCTTCCAACTCCATTTCTCATTAGAATGAGTGTTCTCTTTTTTTTCCTTCATTCTCTCCCACATTTTACTGTCTCTCCTCTTCCTCCCATGTCTCGAGTACTTTACTCATCCTACATTAAAATAAATGTTTATTGCAGGAAACCTTTCAATTAACTTTTCTAAGTAAAATGACTGTATTAGACAAAAGTTTGTGTAGTAGCCAATAAAATGTCAGATGATATTGAACACAGGTTTGGACTAACCTTGCAACCCAGTAAGTTATTATGTGCAAATGTTACAACTTGATTTTGAGGAGAATACATATGCATGGCAAAGTCATTTTATGGCTAAGCTGAGTGATTGATTGCAGCATTCCGATCCATCTCAACAAGATAAACTCAGATAGAAGAATCTGCTGATATTTAAGACTTGACAATTTACTATCCAAAGACTACTGTAAAAATAATTTTTTAATTCCCTTTATTTAAGTGGGATATTTTTTAAAGTAATAAAACATATTTTCCAGAATATCTGACTATGATCAGAAACTCTTCTTGCTAGCTAGCAGTAAATTCCACTAAGAAATAAAAATGAGATAAACCAAACATTACTGGTTGTGTTAGCATCTTCCTGAAGCTGCTGTATGAAAGTTAGTCAAATGGGAGTTTGTTTTTCTGTTAAAATTTTAAGCTTTTTATTATGTTTAAAATCTTATTATGAACTGAAGGGAAATGCAGCAAATACATGAAGTCAAGAATTTATTATTAATAAAATTGAAAACTTAGCAGTATAAGTAGACAAATATTATCTGTTCAGATTTATTTATTACATAAAAAGAAAATATAAACTACTTTTATCAAGAAAAATCTCAGTAATATAGCAAACCAATTCTAATTGTTATATGCATGGTAGTATTTATCCTTTTTAAGAGCATTTTGATCACCCTGTCACTATCCCTGACACCACTCTTCTGCAAGCAAGGGAACATCCGGACCAGGCCATCATTGTTCTGAGTTCTTCAGTAGGAAAAGGGTGATGTTAATGGGACTTCATCCTTCTTCCTTTTCTTTTTGGAGGGGGCATTCTCATGGGATATTTTTTTATTTTCTGAGATCCTTATACACCTTACTCTTTCCTCCTTGTTTGCAGCTTTATATTACAGCACAGTTTATTATACACTGTGTATTCTACATGTATTAGATACTTGGTCTTTTCTGTCTTTGTTACCCCTGAATATGATTTTAACCAACTCCAAGTCTTCATTTCTTTACTCTTGGTGATCTGCTTATAGCTTTGGGGCCCAGAACTAGACTGTAATGCAAGACACATATTTCCTAACTTAACCTGTTAACCTCAATCTTTGATTGAAGCAAATGAGAGAGAGAGAAACACTTCCAAAAGACAAAAAAAGCCTAAACTGTGTGGATTGAACTACATACTGGAGGCTCTTGTCTTTTTTACTAAAGAGAGAGGGAGGGGAAAAAAAGAGAACAAGAGAGAGGTAAAGGAGGAAATAGAAAAGAAGTGAGCAGATACCACCACAGAGTCCAGCAGCAGCCTGTAGGGTGGGAGAAATTTCCAACTAGGTGCTGGTCTACAGTTCTTTTATTTCCATTGTCTCCACATTTTCTCCAGTCTTTCACAGGAACTAATTTACACTTTCTTGGAATTTCTTTGCATAAACTCCTCCTCGCAGCCACCTGTACCGCGTATGCGGTCCCCTCTTCTGGGTGTCCCGAGGAATTGCTCTCTCCGAGCCTTCCTCTTCAAGTTGTCTTCCTCAGTGTGACCCACTGACAACGACACTGCATGCGTGGGCCTCTCGTCATTAGTTATATAACTTTGGGAGTCTGGCACTCTGTCCTTGGACGTTCCATATTTTCTGGCAAAATGTTGCAAAAGGCCTACTGTTCAAGCTGCCTTCAAGGCCTCGCAGTTGCTAGTTGCCACAAAGGTTGCAGAAGTTTGGTTAATCCCTACAGCAGTAGTTTGTGACGGTGAGCCTTGCAGATTCAAACTATGTGTCTCTGCAATGTTGAGACAGTCTTTTCTTTCTTTGAGCCCCACACTCACTCACCGGCCATGTCAGAGAGTTTTCTTCCACATACTCCACAAGCCTCTTAGGCTGTTGCTTCTCTGCTCCATTGGATTTCCAGCAGATATCAGGGAAGTTGAAGTTCCCCGTGAGAACAAGGACTTGCTAAACTTTGACAGGGCAGGGGGTGTCTGGGGTTTGCCTGGGGAAGTTCCTGCCCCTGGCCCCATCCAGGTCTCATCAGCCCCTGTGGCGAGTTGCAGTCTCTCGGGTGTCTCTGAGCTCCTTGGAGGTTCCTTCGTCTTGGGAAAGCCCAGTGTGCACCACACTGGAGCTCAGTTAAACTGTCCTTAAACTTCCCTGCTGCTGCTCCTGGCCCCAGTCCTTTCTCCTCAGCCGCTGTCATGCAGGCACCCTCTCTGCCGCTGCTTCGCTCCAAAAATTAATTAGGTTTTCACTCCATCCCTCTCTACTGGTATCCCTAGCAGCAATACTTGCTGCTGTTCACTTGCACCTGCTTGAAGAGAAATCCCCTCAGTCAAAAATACGCAGTGGAGAGGGCAGGAGAGGGGGACAATCTGTCTCTTTCGAGGTGTGGGAAGCTGCGACGCTGGTGGGATGCCTGGCAGAGGGATCGTGGTGTACAAGGGTGTTCCTGACATACTGAGACCTCAGGGGAGTGGAGATATCCTCTGGGACGCCCCGGCCCAGGCAGCAGCGACTGAGGAGAAATGGCCAGGGAGGCAATAGTGCCAGGGAGCTTCAACCGACATTGGTGCTCAGCTGCTGAGGCAGGCAGTGACCCTGCCAGCATGAGACATAGTAGAGAGCTCCAGTGCAGTGAAGAAAAGCTTGTTGACCAGCTCTTCCAATCATCATGCATGTTCTTGGATTGTTCTGTACTGGCCATGACAAATATCCACCCAGAAACCCGTCCCTAGTTTTCTTGATACACAATGGCCTCCAGTTCCTCCTTCTTGTATAGGTGCACTTCAGCTGTGCTAACGATCCTGCTGCTTTTTTGGAGGAAGAATCCCTAATTCCCACTAAACCGCTCTCAGATGCTACCCTAGTGACCAGCCTATCAGCTTTTGTGTCTTTGTTGCTGAGTGGATTACCATTCTCCACCTCCAGTCAGAAAGTCAGCTGTAAGACCTTACCACCACACTCTTCTACAGGTACCACCACACCACTCTAAGGCTCCTCTCTAGCAAGGCCAGATTTATCCCAATCCCATTTCAAGCCTAGTTTAAAGACCTTGCAATGAGCCTCACTAGCTCCTGCCCCAGAAACCTTTTTCCCCTTTGACATAGGTGTTCCCCATATGATGCCAGCAGGCCTGGTGTCTTGTAAAGGATCCCCTGGTCAAAGAAAACAAAGCTCTGCTGATGACACCAGTCTCAAAGCCAGGCATTGATCTACTGACTCTTCCTGTTCATTCCCTCATCAGTCCCTGCAACTGGTGGAATAGAGGAAAACACTATGTGTGATCCTGGTCCTCTAGCCATCCTAGGGCCCTGAAGTCTCTCTTCATTGCCCTCAGATTTCTTCTTGTAATTTCATCACTGCCTCCCTGAAAAATCATTAACAGAGAGCAGCCTGTAGGCTGAACTAGAGTAGAGAGTTTTCTCTGTAAATCCTTAATCCGGGCGTCAGGGAAGCAGCAGACTTCCTTAAAGAGTGGGTCTGGTTTTGATGGGCAGTCACTCAGTTATTTGCCCATGGAATCCTTTTGCCTGTGCCACCCAGCATAGAGACTCAACCTCATCATCACCATCATTAAGGATTAGATACATCACTAACCTCTGCGGATACCCTACATTTTACAGCTAGCTGTGCCGGCAGCACTACGTTGCAAAAATTAAGAGACTCGTCTGTGAGCTCTTTTCTAAACAAGTACATAACCCTTGCTTGGTAATAATCAAAAGAGACTGTGACCAGCCAAGTATAGCTCATATTGGGAGTTTGCTCATGAGAATGCACAGATAAGATATTTCTTGTACATAAGATATCCATGGGAGTAAATGAGAGAGTATGATCAAAACAGACCTGGGAAAGCCTGTTCTCCCTGTGTGAAAAGAGTGATTGAAGGAGTACCTGGGTTAATGACAATCTGGCTGCATAGCATGGCCTTCTATTTGTAACCCATAAATACTGCTTCTTGCTAATAAACTTTGTCTTAGCTTCACAAGTGCTGAGTCCATGCCTTTCAGCGTGCCGCACACCTCTGCACTTGGAATGTCTTGGTTATGGAGCAGATGACCACACAGTATGCACAGGACAATCGGGTGACAAGGCCCAGTCAGAGTGGGTTTATGGAAGGCAGGTCCTATTCACCTAACGTGATCGATTTCTATGGCGAGACGACCCACTTAGAAGAGCAGGGAAATGCTGTGGTTACTGTCTACCTGGACTTCCTTGAAAGCCTTTGACATAATTTCCCACAGTATTCTCACGGGGAACTTGGCTGCTTATGGCTTCAATGGACAGTCTTCCTTGGGTAAAAAGCTGTCTGAGTGTCCGGGACCAAAAGGGTGTGGTGAATGGTATCAAACCCAGTTGGTCGTCCACCAGGATCCAGGTGTGAAGCTGCAGGCATTTGAGGTGGAAGCTGTCACGCAGGACATATGTGACTATGTGCCTGAAGAACTACCCCTCGGCCAACACGGCAGTTCTCCTGCCAACATGCGCTACTGGTAATGAGCCCTAGCAACCAGAAAGGCTCTCACGTTACACCTTATGGAGTAGCATTTCCACCTCCCCAGATGTACCAGTGCCGGCCTCTCCCACATGCCTTTCCACCAGCAAAAGTAAGTGTAACTGCAACTGAACCAAGGTGGGCAAACCAATTATTGCTTCAGGCTGCCTCAGAGCCAGGGCAACGTCCTCAGGGGCCCCAGTCCCAGATAATGCTGCCCCAGGTGAGAAAAACACTGCATCCTGGAAAGCTTTGAACTGCTGTGGTCCAAGGGGGCTGGACTCCAGCTGCCATGAGGTAGTCTGGGATTGCGTGTTCAGCTCTACTCACAAAGAAAGGACTGGCATGCAGAGAAACCTCTTTGCCACCTGAGCCTGATACACCATAGAGCAACAAGCAACGGGCAGGATGCTGCAGGGTGGTCAGCTGCTGTCATTGCCCCAGCACAGGAGCACAGGCAGGCTGGGGAGCCATGGTTACATGACCAGTGGAACCAGAGCTCGCTCTCTCAGCCCTTCTGCCAAATGCTCCTCGACCTTGGGTTCAGTCAGCACTCTAGCCTCCCTTTTCCTGAAAGAAGAAGTTGCACAGATAGTCATTGGAAGAGATATTTTTATTGATACCCTTAGGCAGAGTAAAGAACCCAGAGAGAGAGGAGTCTCTCAAAAAGGGTGAATGGCCGGTGGCTAGGTGGTGTCACAGTCTCTGTCACAAGTAACAGGCTTGCAACGCTTGTTGCAATGCTACAGGCTTGGGAAGGGTGGCTGGAACGCTGCCTAGTGGAAAAGGATCTGGGCGTTCTAATTGACAGGCGACTGAATATGAGCCAGCAGTGTGCCCAGGTGGCCAAAAAGGCCAACGGCATCCTGGCTTGCATTAGAAATTTTGTGACCAGCAGAAGTAGGGAGGTGATTGTCCCTCTGTACTCAGCACTGGTGAGGCCGCACCTTGAGTATTGTGTTCAGGTTTGGTCACCTCAGTATAAGAGAGATATCGAGGTGTTGGAGCAAGTGCAGAGGAGGGCAACAAAGCTGGTGGAAGGCCTGGAGAATAAATCTTACGAGGAGTGATTGAGGGAGCTGGGTCTGTTCAGTTTGATGAAGAGGAGACTGAGGGGGGACCTCATCGTGCTCTACAATTACTTGAAAGGACGTTGTAGACAAGTTGGTGCTGGTCTCTTCTCACAGGTAATTAGGGACAGAACCAGGGGGAACGGTTTCAAGTTGCAACAGGGCAAATTTAGGTTTCAAGTTGCAACAGGGCAAGTTTAGGATGGATATTAGGAAGAAATTTTTCATGAAAAGAGTGGTCAGACATTGGAATGAACTGTCTAGGGAGGTGGTTTAGTCACCATCCCTGGATGTGTTAAGTGTCGCTTAGATGTGGTGTTGGGTGATATGGTTTAGGGGTAAACTTGTAGTGTAAGGTTAATGGTTGGACTCGATGATCCCAAGGGTCTTTTCCAACCTGAATTGTTCTATGATTCTATGATTCTAAGCCTCTTTGCAACAGCCTCTTCATCCACTACACACTCCCTCTTTGGCTTTCTCCTCCTCTGGCCGCCTTGTGCTGTGCTATCACTGAACACCGCCTAATCAATGGGCACGAATGTGTTGGAGTCGTCTTCCCACACGGCCAAAATTAGCTCAATGGAGAGAGATCTTCTGAAGGTGTAGGTGAGTTTCATCTTGCAGGAGTATGTGGTGGGCAGCACCATTGGCTTGTGTGTAACAACCGAAGGCCTAGAATTGAAGGCTACTCTCATCAGCACCTGGAGCCAGGAGGCAGTTTTCTGCCTGTCGAGGCGGGAGTTGGTGCAGAGGGTTTGTAGAAGACTGGGCTCCTGCCTGCTTGTCCACCCATGCTTAGAGTGGTGGACGAAGCAGAGCATGTCCCGCAGCCAGTGCTCCCTTGTGCACTTGCACCCCAGGTCTACAAGCAGGCGGGAGTTCCTCACTGGTATCTCCCTTTCTGTGCCCAGCTCCAGGTGGAAGGAGTCCCCAGGGGGTGCCTTCAGGGGCACAAGCAGGTTTTTCCACCATCGTCCATGTTCCTAGATTGTAACGCACCGGCCACAAGATATATGCGTCCAGAAAGCTATTCATAGGTCATGGGTCTTCCTCCTCCTCCTCAAGGCTGCCATGCCTACTGTGGCTTCCTGGATCACAGATCCTTTTCCTGAACTGCCAGGAGAGGCTGAAGAGCAGGAGCAGGCCTCCAGCAGTGGCCCAGAACTGCCACTGCGACAAGGCAGCAAAGAGCAGGGCTCCCCAGGCAAAGCCGCTCTCCTCCTGCCTCTTCTGTTCCAACTTAAGGAGGAGCCAACCCATCTGCCGGGTCAGGTGCTCCTCATGCTGCTGGAGGTGCTCACATGTGACCTCATCCAGCTCATCACCAACCATCTGCAGGCACAGGAATATGCTCTGCAGAAGCAGGACGAGGAGCTCTAGACCAGTCATGACCTGCACTAGAAGAGCAAGAAGGGGCTGAGTGGGGCTGGAAGGAAGAGAGCTGGCGGCAGGGGAGCAAGGACAGGAACCGCAGGGAGCTGGGGGCAGGCAGGGGAGGGCTCGATGCAGCTGGGAGGAAGCAAGGCCTGTGCCCACCCCTGGCCCCGGCAGCCCCGTGCCCTGCCCCAGGGGCCTGCCTTCATTATCCATTTCATCAGTCTCTAGAAATGAATGTGGTTCTTTCTGCTGCCCCCTGTACTAGTTTCCCCAGCAGCAGTACCTGCTGCTCGTC
Organism: Apaloderma vittatum; assembly: GCF_000703405.1. Taxonomy (NCBI): domain Eukaryota; kingdom Metazoa; phylum Chordata; class Aves; order Trogoniformes; family Trogonidae; genus Apaloderma; species Apaloderma vittatum. The sequence continues at coordinate 30,951 of NW_009730051.1, read as the reverse complement.
ACTTGTACCTTCTTGAAGAGAAATCCCCTCAGTCAAAAACAGGCAGTGAGGAGGGGGCTTGGACCATCTGTGTCTCTGCCTCTTTGGCCACCTTGTGCTGCTGGTAACTCTGAACACCCCCTAATCAGTGATCTCAAGTGTGTTGGAGCTGCCTTCCTGCACCGCCAAGACTAGCACAATGCAGAGAAAGCTTCTGAAGGTGTTGGCCAGCCTGAGCTCGCAGTACTGTGTGGCGGGCAGCACTGTCAGCTTTTATGCATCTGCCTGAGGCTCAGAACTGCAGGTTTCTGTCATGAGCATCCGGATCCAGGAGGTGGTTTTCTGCATGTTGAGGTAGGAGTTGGTGCAGAGGGTTTGTAGGAGGCTGGGCTCCTGCCTGCCCATCAACTCATCGTCGGAGTGGTGGACGAAGTTGAGTATGCCCCCCAGCCAGTGCTCCCTTGTGCACATGCATTCCAAGTCTACATGCAGGCGGGAATTCCTCTGTGGCATCTCCCCTTCAGTGCCTGGCTCGAGGTGGAAGGAGTGCCCAGGAGGTATCTTCAGGGGCACAAACAGGCAGCAGACAAGGTCTCCTCCAAGAGTACTCTAGCTTTCTCGGTATCGGTATCGGTCATGCCTGACAACTGGCTCCAGCTAAGGCATGAAGTTGTTGCCAGAGACAATCTGGCAGGTGAGAAGGTTATTCACCAGGTCTTCCACCATTATCCGTGTTTCATGCTCCTGCCATGGTGTACACATGTCCAGAAAACAGTTTGGATATGCTGGGTCTTCCGTGTTCTTCTCAAGGTTGCCATGACTGCTGTGGCCTCCTGTCTCACAGATCCTCTTTGTGAACCAGCAACAGAGGCTGAAGAGCAGGACAAGGCCTCCAGCAACAGCCCAGAACTGCCACAAAGCAGCAAGGAGAAGGGCTCTGCAGGCAAAGTCGCCCTGCTCCTGGCTGCTCTGCTCCAACTCCTGAAGGAGCCGAGCCATCTCCCGGCTCAGGTGCATAATCATAGAATCATAGAATGGCTTAGGCTGGAAGAGACCTTAGAGATCATTTAATCCAGCCTCCCTGCCGCCAGGGACGCCACCTGTCGACTAGATCAGGCAACACATGGGGACGGAACGGGAATCGAACCCGCGACCTTAGCCTTGCTAGCGCCACGCTCAACTGACGGAGCTAACTGGCTCTGCACACTGCTGCATGCGCTCACGCATGGCCTCATCCAGCTCATTGCCAACCATCCACGGCTGAAGGATGATGTTTGGCAGGAGAGCGAGGAACAACATGAAAGCCATCGCCTGCAGAAGGAAGGAGAATAGGGGCTCAGTGGTGCTGGCAGAGAGTGATGGAAGGATGGAGGGAGGTGGTGCTGGGGTGAGTGGGGTGAGAGCCGCAGGGAGCTTGGCTTGGTGGAGCCACTTGGCAGTGGCTTGGTGATCACTGCTGCCAGCTCCCTCAGCACTCTTGGGTGCATCCCATTTGGCCCCGTAGACTTGTGTACATCTGAGTGTTGCAGCAGGTCAGTGACCATTTCCTGCCGGAATGGGGAAGGGTCTTCCTGCTCCTTGTCCCAGTCTTCCAGGTTAGGGAGATGGATTCCCTCTGTATAACTGTCCCTGTTAATAAAGACCGAGGCAAAGAAGTCATTAAGCACTTCAGCTTTTTCCTCGTCTGATGCCACTAGTCATACACCTGCATCTAACAGGAGATGGAGGCTGTCCTTGACCTTTCTTTTGTTGTTGATATATTTATAGAACCTTTTCTTATTATCCTTAACCATAGAGGCCAGATGAACTTCGTGCTGGGCTTTGGAGCTTCTTTTTTTTTTCCTACATAGCCTCACAACATTTTTGTAGTCATCATGAGTTGCCTGCCCTTTTTTCCAAAGGCCATAAATTCTCTTTTTCTCTGTGAGTGCCAGCCCAAGCTCCCTGTTAAGCCAGGCAGGTCGTCTAACGCTTCTAGCTGGATTTACAGCTAACTGGGATGACCCACTTCTGCATCTTCAAGACCTCTTTCTTAAAGAGCATCCAGCCTTCCTGAACTCCCAAAACCCTCGGTACTGATTCCCAAGGATCTTCGGCAATAAGAATGCTAAACAAGTTAAAATCAGTCCTACTGGAGCCCAAAACGGCAGTTTTGCTGCACCCCTTCCTGGCACCTCCAAGTAGATCCAGGGGCTGGAATTATCCAGCCTGGAGAAGAGAAAACTCTGGGAGAACTTTATAACTGCCTTCCAATATCTGAAAGGTACCTACAGGAAGATTGGAAAGGGACATTTTACAAAAGCGTCCAGCAACATGACAAGGGGAAATGGATTTAGGTTGAAGGAGAATAGGTTTAGATATGATTTTAGGAAGAAATTCTTCAGTACAAGGGTGGCAAGAGTCTGGAGTAGATTGTGCAGAAATGTTGTGGATGCCCCCTCCCTGGAGATTTTTAAGGCCATGTTGTATGAAGCCTTGAGCACCCTGGTCTTAGTTAAGGGTTTCACTGCCTGTGGCAGGGAGGTTGGATTAGATGATCTCTAAGGTACCTTCCAACCTAAGACATCCTATGATTCTATGATTTTATACTCCTTATTTCAGTGTAATATTTAGAATATAATGGCATGGCTATCCCATCAATCCCCTGTGCTTTCCTTGTGGTTATAGGGATCCCAGAATAGTAAGAAAATATGAAAATTTTTTCTGAAAGCCTTTGCTAAAATTGACACAGTCTTTCACCCTCATCTTCAATATTGGCAAGTCTCTTTCAATGCCCTCAATATCAACTATTTTAATTTAGTTGAAGATAAAACAAACCCACCAACTCTCCATCTCAAAGAAAATGCTTTGAAAACTCCTTTTAAATTCCCTGAGGACTGGCTTATTCTGTATTTATTGCTATATTTAAGCTTTCTGTATTTCAGACAAATATTTCCTAAACCAATTCTGGTGATTTGGAAAACAATATATTTTGTTGACATGGTTGCAGGTTTAAGCCAAATTTCTCCCACTGAGATTTTTTTCTTCTGTCAGTCTTAGTTCAGTTTAGTCTCATTAATACAATGAAATGTATTGCTCTAGAGACAACTAGAGACAGAAGAGTTTTTCTCCCTCCTCCAACTCATTTTCTCTCCCTAACCTTGGGCAAAATTTTTAATCATTGTTTCCTTCCACCTTTAATACATATATACAGATGTCACGGTTCAAGTTGACTGCCCAGGCTGATAACAAATAAACACAAGGTTCCTCACTCACTCCTCCCCCTACCCTCGTCTCCACAGGAATGTGGAGGGAGAAAGTTTAACTAAGAAAAAATATAAAGACTGAGATTAAGGACAGGGAGGATACTAAGATGATGCCACTTAAGATGATGGGTAAAAAAATAGAGTAGACTTGTGGAGAAAATACAGATTTAGTTTACCATCACAATTTTTGGAGTAGAATAGTGAGATGAATACACAAATAAATAAAATCCAAACTTAAATACACTTCCCCACATCCCTCCCTTCTTCCTAAGTACCTCCTGCCCACCATCAGTGCAAGGGCGGGCAGGGGCTGCCAGGTGTGGTCCATCTGGCCATTACTCATTGTTCATGACAATTCCTGCTTCTTGAGAAAGAAGACTCCTCACAGTTGCCCCTTCATGCTGTTTGGTGTCCAGCTCAGGGGAGGCAATCCTCTTCCTCTTTGTGAGTTCATCTCACTCAGGGGTCATGGGTTACTTCGGGTGTGTCCGCCACTCTTTCTCCTCTGGCATGGGGTTCTTCATGTACTGCAGCATTCTGGACATTCTTGCTGTTTTCAGATCCCTCAGTTGGCAGGCAATCATCTACCTGCCATCTCATTCACTATGGAGATCCAGGAAAAGGTTCTACTCTGTCGCCCTTCTCCCTCTCTTTCTTCATGGACTATGTTCCTTTGGTTTCTTCTCACCTCCTCCTCATCCAGCAGAAGAACTTACCATTATAATTTGGTTTCTTCTCACCTCCTCCTCATCCAGTAGAAGAACTTGGCATCGTAAAAGACAGATAGAGCAAGACAAGGTGAAACTGAAAGAGAAACAATATGGTCACTTCTTAAATATATTGATCACAGAGGCACTGACGGACCTGACCTTGGCCAGAGGTGGGTCCAACTTCTACCAAGGGCGGGAGGCAGCTCTTAAAAGTTTTGAAGAGCCATCCCCCACAGCCCTCCCCTCACTTCCAAAACCCCGCCAGACTCAAACCTGTGACAACATAAAATGGAAAAATTGATGTTGCCTAGTATCAAAGATAGAAAATTTCAAGATTCTGGAACCATCTAATTATCATATGAATAACGATCTGCATATATTACCTACACATATAAATAATCATAATGAATGTTGTAATAGGTAATAATGCATTTTCTTGCTGTGCCTGTTCTTTCAAATGGAGTACAATCAGAAGAACAGCAATAATTGGCATGAGTAATCAACGATCACAATAGTGAAAGTTTCAAATGAAAATGATTGTCAGATGCTGAATGAAAAGTAGTGCAATAAATGGATAATACTAACCTAAAGGTGTGAAAAGAAGCAAATTCAATTTCATCAACAATTTCTGAGATGATAAAGTTTGGCTTTTTTTCTGAACTGGATAAAATATAACAAAAAATGTTTATCCGAAAAGATATTTAATCTCAGAACACTTTCCTTTAACAAATTAATGAAGTTCTATCTTTATTCAAGTTGTTATAAACTTGTCTATACATTAGTAGCTAAGACAAAATGTTATAGCAACATAAAAATCATATTACAACAAAATATTAAGTTTTTGTTCCACAAATATAGAAAAAGGCCATACAATGTCATCAGAATACTTCTCATATTATTTTAAATTGAACTGTAAATTAAATCAGACTTGTTTCCTAAAGCTTTTCAAATTCAATGGAACCCTGTACCCTCACTTTATACAATTTATCAGTGTTTTTCTGACCAGATGCACTCATAGCACATACTCAATACATCCTGTTTCTGCCAGATTTAGAAGCTAAAATTTTGCTTCATACAACATTACAGATTTACAAAATGACATGTCTTAGTTCGAGGGTCCCTCAGTGGATGGACCTGAGACCATCATTCATCAGCTCACAGAGTACAAGGTTAGATAATCCTCTGGAGACGGTCAGATCTCTCTGTCTTGATTTTGGGTGGAACTTAGACCATCTAGTCTCCTAATTTAAAGCCTTGTTTAGGTTTTAAGCTTTGTTAAGAAGAATATAAAATCCTTATCTCCTGGTTTAGAGATTTCTAGTCACTTATTTCTGTTTTAGATCAGCACTGAAGATCAACAGTTTAGCTGCAGAGAATGTTATCTTCCTGGATTATTTAGAAGTTAGCAAAACTATACCAACACTCCTAAAACAGACACATTCTGTCTTTGGAATTATTGTCCAAGATAATTTGGATACTTGCTAGTGAAGGTTTATTTTTCCACCCATTGAGGATACCCAAGAATAGCTAAGGTTTTTGGTGATGTTTCTACTGAGCACTTGGACAAAAAAGGCTGGGACTTAAGGTATTCTTACTACTTTGAACCATTTCTTAGGGAAATGAAATGCCTTAGGGAATGAAATCTCCTGATTATTTTAAAACAATTCCTACATAACACATCTATTCATTTCAAACACATAATTGCATTTCATTAATATCTGGAAATGCACTACTGTTTTGTCCCACTTTCAGCTTGTTTGGAAGCAAATCATTCTCCTCGTCCCAGTTCACTGAATCTTTGTCTCTTCCATTGTGAGTGAAGCTCACTATTAAAGCTTTAAATTCCTGTGAAGAAAATTGTCATTCTCAATTAATCTCATCCTGAGACAGCTGTACCTTGAAGGAATACAACTTCTACTGCCTTGTTTTCTCCTCTCTTATGATGAGTGTGCGTTGCTCATTACGCTGAAACTCTTTTATGAAGTATTGCTGGACTTTGGTGTGTGGGGAGGCTGGATGCTGTTGGTGTGGTTTTGCGTGAGTCAAGCACTTCCTGATCTGAGTGACAGTAGACAGTGAATGCATTTCTGCATTGTCCCACCATCTGAGCACTGCCTGCCCAGGGAACAGATGTGCAGGAAAGGACATGGAGGGCCCTGGTAAACGTTAAGTTGAATATGAGCCCACAATGCACCCTTGCAGAGATGATGGCCTCTCACACTATGGGTTACATGAGCAAACGCATTGACAACAGGTTGAGGGAAGTGATTATTATATTCTGTTCATCACTGGTGAAACCAGCTTGCCTGTATAAGGAAGATATTTAAAATCTCAGGCTTGCTCAACAGAGAACTATGAAGATATATGAGTGCCCAGAGCATAAGATAGGCAAGGAGAAACTGAGAGAGTTGTGTTTATTCAGTCTTTAGAAAATCAGGATAAGCAAATATCATTGAATATGTGCTAGATAGATAAAGAGACAGTTGGGACAGACTCTTTTTGGAAGTAGACACCAAAAGGAAAAGAGGCAATGGATACAGGTTACAAAGAGTGAAATTCTGAATAGAAAATAGGAAGAAAAACTTTGTCCCGATCAGGGTGGTCAAACGTTAAAACAGAATCCTGGAGGAGGTGAAATCTTCATTCCTGGAGATACTTAAAACTCACTTGAGCAAGGGCCTAAGTCAAATGACATAACTTTTGAATTGGCCCAATTTTGAGCCATGCTGACCAATCATGAGTTCTTTACAATCACAATCACTCTATGATACTCTGATCTGAAATGTGGCAAGCAGGAGTTCAGAAATCAGATTGTCTTGCCTCACAGGTACTACCTAGAGTATCTAACTGTCTAACTGAAAACCATAGTAACCCTAAAAATAACTGTAAAACCCATAGGGTTAAATTCTGCCCACATCAGAATGAAATTAAAGAAATAGTCATATAAAAAAATATGAAAGAAAAAATAAGTATTGAAATAACTTTTCACTAAAAAAAACCCAAGCAAAACAACAACAACAACAACAACAAAACCAGAAACAAGCCAGAAAAGAACCACCAAACAAAACTCTCAGGAAGAAGATTTTAAATTTTACATTACCTTAGCATCGAGGCAGACTATGACAGAAAAAAAGGACCTAAATCTAAAAGAAATTTCCTTTTAATATTTCTTTGACTTTGGAAAGGGAGAACCTCTGAGGATTTATGGGGCCAGGAAAAAAATGTAAAAGAGTTGTATTTTACCTCAGAATTAAGTGACTTCTGCCAGGTAACTTTGAATTGTTCCTGCACATTCTGGTGGGCAGTATGTTCAATGTTACTATCCAGTTGCTAAGCTCTAGTGATTGTGCAACGTTTGCTGACATGGATTTTTGTTCAGATATGTTCTGAGATATCTGCACATACTCATGGTAAAAATCTGCAGCTTGCAAAACAGGGTGTGAAGGGGTGTAACAAGAATGGCTTCTCAAAGACCAATATTGCCTATGACTCATTGCCCATGGTTTTCATGAAGAAGTTGTGAAACATCCTAATAATCTCATTTGGTCTCTCATTACAGCATTAGAAGTCTTCCCCACTTCCTCTAGAGTATGACTTTGTTGAAAGATTTTAAACAGAAAGGATCATACATCTCAACATCTTCTTATCTTCTCAACTGCTCTTTTGTGTGATATTCCAGATCCAAAAGTGTAATATCCCAGATCCATAGAAGTACATATTGAAGAGCCTGTTCTGAAGAAATTCAGACGACCCAGCTCTGTGAATAGATGTGAAAGTCAGAGACTTATCATAGCTCTGAGTTTTATATACAGATAAAGTAGGAACTAATATTTACCCTATCCATATATCACAGCCTAGAAAGACCGAAAGACTAGAACTGACAGGTAATCTTCGGCCTCATGCAGAACTTCAACCCTATCCATTTAAATAATGCTTTTCCCTGTGATGCGGACAGCTTCTTTTACAGTTTCAAGGGTTATGGTAAGCCTCTTGGAGGTAAAGGTTCTCCTTTGTGTTGTGGGTGTCTGTTTTGCCTTCTTCCTGGGATCCACAAAAATCCGCAGCTGCACCTCTCCTGTTTCTACATACTCACAGCCAGGGAACTTGTTTTGAGATGTAGTTTCCAGCCTCTCAGTTCTATCAGAACCATATTGGACTTTCCTAATCTGATGTGTAGAATCCCTTGGCAACTCTCAGATTCTCGTTAGGAAAGAGCAAACCTGTTACATAGCTTCATGGACATTCACCACATCCATACTTCAACTAGTATTGTCTTCCCTGTGAATGATACCACTTTGTCATAGCTGTCTGAAGATAGAACTTTTTACTTCCCAGGGAGGCAGTTATAAAGACAGGCTCTTAGTCTTTTCTGGCCTGGAAGGGGAAGGACCAACAAATGCTGCATTTACTAGGAATATGAGACAGAATTTCTTCAGGGCAGTAAAGGCATTTAACATGCTCATCTGTCACAAGAATTTGACTGTCACAACAGGGGTAAATTTTTAAGTCTAGGGATTTTAGGAAAGCCCTGACTGTGGAGAGGTTTAATAAATGTCCCAGACTGGGCAAAGAAATATGTGCCAAGTTATTAGTTCTGATCAAAACAAAAAAAAATGAATATAATACTAATTCTACCCTGTAGGCCACACAGCACACTGAGAAAGAAAGAGGGAAAAAAAAAAAGCTTAGAAAGAGAGAGTAAGTGTCTCCAATGCATTTATGTATCCTGTGGCAAAGAGCCCAGGGTGTGGATGGCGAATGTCTCCGAGAGCATGTCATAACAGCAATACTTTTCACAGTAGTTGTGAGCATCCATAGCACTAAGTGACAGCAACTAGGAGTCATGAGGATTAATCGATGAACAAGCATCTTTATCTATCGCATTAGACTTCTTTTATAATTAAGGGAAAGTATATCCAAAGGATGGTTCATCTCATCCAGGTAGCTAAGTTGGATCAACTGGATTGCCATCTGGACATGCTGCCTTTCCTTTAATGACTGTGAGAGCCTAAATTGACCTGTACATCTCAGTTCAGATGCCTAAATGTAAGTGACAGAAGTCACACCGATGTGACTTTCCCAATAACAGCAGTCATTTAACTTAATGACACAATGAAACAGTCAAAGAGTGTAATAGAACAGCCATAATGCCGGTCATTTCACAAAATTTCTGAAAATTTCTGTTATTTCATGAAATGATTGCTTTCACTATCTTACTGTAACATACAACTAGAATTAGAAATGAACAAACTACGACCACATTCTTAGTTACTCTGTATCCAAACACAGTTGTTCTTTATGGCTAAATCCTTATGTGGGTTCTTATCAGGAAACTTTGCTATTGCAGTTCCTCTTTAGCAGATAACAATTTTTGTTGTCCTGTTCTTCCAACTCCCCCGCCATTGTTCCTGAAATAATAATGATTATAAACATCACTTTAAAACCATGCCATGCTAGGGATGGCTGTGCTGCAATATATCATTGGGAACTCTGCTGTATTTGTTTATGGTGAAGCATTTTATATTAATGTTTCCATTGCTTATCACAGACATTGGCATTATAAGTGCTTAAGTCAACTCAACTCAGTTATTTATTAGGATGGCTTTCACTGCCATTTCCTTGACTAAAACCCTTCTTGTCCCCATTCAGGGAAATCAGTATACTCCTGCCAATCACTGCTACTTGATTGTCTTTACCCATCACATAATTCAGTCTATAAGTACTAAATATATTAATAATACTTTGGATTCTTGGTGATTAATAATTACAATTTTCAGACAAACATTTCCTTAGGATCACGCACAAAGGTCAAAAAAAGAAAATTTAGAGCAAATAGAAAACAATCTGACACCTGAACATCTGTAATGTGAAATTTAAGGTGTTAGAAACCTCAAGACTTGAATTCCAAGTTCAACACTTCTGGGCTATTCTGATTCTTGGTATTCCATACAATTTCCTGAAATACACTTTCTATTTAAGGCTTTGACATTTGCTGATGAATATTAACTAGTCCAAGGCAATGTTCATAAGAAGCTGTTCTTCCCTGTCTTCCTTAGCAGCTTTCCTGTGCATCAGCTTTTATATTTCCGTAACGAACAGCTGAGGTGGCAGCAGTGAGATGGTGGGGCTTTTTTATCTGATCCTTTACCTATAAACTGCCTCTTGATTATGAATTTTTTCTTCTAGTTTATTTTCTTGAGTGCCTCCCAGCAGAGAGGATTTTGCATCAGAGTCTTCTCTGTTTTAAACAGAAACTCTTATGCTGGACTTAGTGGAGCTGGACTACTTCTGAGCAGCTGATGATCTGGCCGCATTATTACTACATCACCTATCAAACACATGCATGTAACTAGGACTAATTCTTTGTTTAGTGCTTACTTGAATGTATCCACACTGAAATTAACAAGCTGCAGCTTAGAATTGTCCTAGTAAAAAACGGGTTCTGAAAAGGAATTTGTAGCTGTTAGAAAAATATATGGACAGAGAAAGATTGTACATAATGGTTAGTCTAGTCTGTCTAGAGACTATACAATATTCTTTACCCTCTAATTAGCTTCTTGTTAGTGAAAGAAAAAATCAGTCCAACACAAATGTGAGCAGTTGAATTTGGTAGTGACCAAATAGTATTCCACTAAATGAGAGCGTCCAATCAAGTCTCATTCTGAAGTTTCACGTAGAAAGAACTCTGAGTCCTGGATTTTTTAGGATTATCTTTAAATCACTTTTTCTTTCCCCTCGAAACTATACATATATTCTTTAAATGTAGATGGACTTGCATTCTCCTTTTTCTTCTCTGTTATTTTTTTTTTAATTAGATTTTCTTCTGCATCTTAAAGAATTGTGCTAAAAATGTTACCTTGAGTGGAGAGGTGTAAACAAAAATCCAACAGTATTGTATTCCATGGTATGTCCTATTATGTGGAAAAAATAACTACCAAAATGCATGTATTGTTTGATCACTAATCCTAACAAATAGACAGACCTGTGTAACTAATTGATTTTTCACTTGGCTGGTAGACCCCAAAGGATTTTTCTTTTTTTCACTTGGAGAGTAACAAAAGGCTGATTTGTTTTGTTTTCATATCTCCTAACTTGTTTGAAACTACCAGAGAAGCTTTTTAAAAATTGAACATTTCATTTTCTTTGAAAATATGGAAGGGAAATAACGTGACTACTGATTCTAGAGGCATAAAATTCTTTTTGTTCGTTATGATTCAGTATGCAAACAGTTCTTATACCATAACGTCTCAGCCCATGGGCTGACATACCGTACTGTCTTCAGGGTCAAGTCTTACACTTGCTGCTCACTGTGAGCTTGGTCCTTCTCCTGACCTGTGAGCTCAGCTGAGCCCTGTCACCGTTGACCAAACAGTTCATGATGAAAATCAGAAAAAAAGATGTTACCTAGTTTTATCATGGTACGTATTGAGTTAACTGATTGAAACATGACAAAGATAAGTTCAGCTTCAGAAAGCATCTATATATGTGTACAATATCTGTGAGATAGTATTACTAGTATTGTATTTTTTATGATTTCAGTTAAGGAAGTGCTTAGATCTTTGCTGAGGAAAGAATTTTAGGAAAATAAATTTTGTGAAATTAAAAAAGTGTAGTTGTATGATCTAATGGTAACAAAGACAATCTGATAGAAAGTCATACTGAAAGCTCAGCAGAAGAAAAATTTTCCGGTATATCAAAAGGTAAGGTAGTTAAGTTTACTATTTCCTGGAGAAAGAAGTATTAAAAGAACAAATAAACACAATTGCTCCATGAAAGACTGCTTTCAGAGCACAAAAAAAGAACTGCTAGTTCATAGGGCATGTGTCATTACTTGTCGAGATCAGCAGTAATTGGTTTAATTTTATCCAAGAAAAATACTCTGGCAAAGTAATTGAAAATCTGGGGAGGTAACAGAAAGAGAGGAAAATGAGTATAATATTGATTTTTGAAAAGAAAGAAGAAAAAGAATGAACACGGTAGTTATCACTTCCTAGGCCCCGCTGAAAACTACACTGAAATAATGGTTCAAGTACTACAAAAAGATAATTAGCAAACTTCTAGATAATTTTATAAGCACAATAAGCTCTGAGAGATTGTCAAAGGGAAGTAGTGGAGATACTTACAGCTTGCATCCTCACTGCAATACAATATATCTTTCAGTATCTACTCAAAGATAGGGAAAAGCAGATTTGTGACACTATGTGAGTCCAGAGTTTTCTCCAAATTGCATATAAAGCCACCCACAGGAGGTGTCCTGAAGACATAGGAGGGACCTACATAAAAATTCTACTACTGTGCATTTTCATAAAACAATTGATTGTACAGTTTTTCTGAACAGAAGTGTGTATCACAATTTCTGAGGTATGTCAGTGTTCAGATGCTAAAAGAAAACTATCTTGGGTACCTGAAAAGGAAGATCTTCTGAAGTTCCAAAAAGAGCCAGAAGATGGTAAGAATATTTCTCAGACCTTTTAGTTTTTACCGTAATGGTTTATTCTTTGTACGGGACAATGCCATAGCCCTTGTAACATTACTGCACAACACTGTGATAAAGAATAAGTCACATTGCATGTGTCTGACTGTATAGGACCTAAATTTTGGAAAGATTTGAGCTGAGAATATCATCAGTCAGTTTATGTCTTTGCCTGAAGGTGTAAACCCATTCTGGCACAAATGACACATATACAACGAGTCCTTCCACACTCCACATCCAAATAAAAAAATACCAAAACCGTTGTCAAATGGCATCAAACTTTTGTTGCTCTTCCATCCCCATAGAGAGTGTTTAATTATTTGGGTGCGCAAGAAGTCTGGGCTAAAATGAGACTTTCATAAAGAAAAAAACCCCCAATTTTTACTTAAATGCCACCTTAAACCTCAAGAATTGAAAACCTTTACAGATATTAAACAAGTCATCCTTAATCATGTAAACTTCTCAGTCACCTTCTACTGAGGTTGATAAAATTACTCTCAGGAGTAATTGCTACCTGCTGAAGTAAAAGTGGTCAGGGCTGGGCCCTTACTTTCACCACCCTGCCCTGAACTACAAGTGTTATTAAGGGTCATTATTAATCAAAATCTCACAGATGGGGAAACTGAGCCATCAAGAAGTGATTTATTAAAGGTCATAGAATAAATCCTGGTTAGAGAATCTAGATGAAATTATTTCTGGCCCTTTTCTTTAAACACAAGATTAGCATTTCCCATCATAAGCAATTTATGTGCATACAAAGATTTTTAGGAATTCAGTAATAACTAAAAACCCTAGATAATTATGCATGAATATATGGGATCTTTGTGTTTCTAAAATAGATACTTCTCTACTGCTTTAATCCAATCCAAACTAACTGCCTAACAGTGGGAATGTACGTGTTTGAAAAAACTTTTTAAGATGTTCTCTAGTCCTATGTGTTTGTGGTTAAGAAAGAAAATGTGACAATTTACTTTTCAACTAATTTTCAAGGTCATAAGAAACTCCTCTTTGCTAGTTACTTGGATTTCAGGATATGACAGGCCTATGAGGTGCAGGAAATGGATGATGTGCTGGGTGGAAAACAAACAGCTGCTAACAATAGATAAACTGTTTGGTCTAAGAGAGATAGGAATTGAAAATTATTATTTCATGAACATAAATAGCCATTTAGGTAAAAGATCTGGATACAAATATCTCAAAGGAAGGAGCTTATAGAGAGTAGGAGACATTTTAGGTTTGAGTTTCCAAGCTTCAAAGTTAAAATAGATAGAAATGCAAAGACTTACAAAGACTTCCACTTAAATTTCATTCTCTTTTACCAGATGTAAGTCAGTTGTACAGTCATACTTTAAAGCATTTTGAATATTTATGGTTGTACAGGAAACCAAATAAGAACAAATACATTTCAGAAGATTTGACCAGAGGTGCGTTACACTATATTTTTAGCTACAAAGACATCTGTTTCTTCTCAAGGGAGAAAAAAAAAAAGTAAAGAAAAAAAAGAAAAGAAAAGAGAAAAGAAAAAAGAAAATAAAAAAGAATGAAGAACACTTCATTAACCAACCAACCAATGAACCTCCTATCCCCTTCCACTCAAAACAAGGAGAAAAGAAACCTTGGAAAAAGTTTAACAAGGGCCCAGTCTTTGGACTAAGTTACTTACTGATTTACACTAGTTAAAAGATGTAGTTCAATATAAAGAAGAATGAAAAAAATATAATGATAATGAGCTTTTATACAGCTCTCAAAGCTACTGCCTAAGCTTTGTTCTTTAGGAAGCACCTGGCACAGTTTGGGGGCTGCAATAACCTAAAAAAGAATAAGAAAGAATTAATTCTATAGAGGCACAATCACTTGCCATACAACATATGGTATGTGGACAAGCCTTGGTAGAAGTGTTGATCACTGGATGGTAAGAAAAGGAAATCAATAACATATCCTTGACTCATGCTAAAATGTGAAAATACTGATATTATTGCAAATAAACATGTAATGTTGTAGCACTAAGTTTTAACTTGTATGTTTTTTTGAGGAAGATTCAGGTTGTGAAATCTGGAACTTAGGGGTAAGCTTCTCCTCTCCTGTACGCGCAAGCCAACATACTGGAGTTTGCCAAAGGCCTGGGGCTTTTCAGCAGTCACACAATGCAACCAGTTGTGTGGTGATGTCTTTAACTCTATCCAAGACAATTACAAGTTTCGGATAACTCAGGTTTCATTGTCTGCTGCACTAATGCAATCCCTCAGCCAGCATGCAGAATGCAATAACAAAATACAATAAACCACTACAGTATTCTACTCCGTACTTGTGAGCATGAATCCTGGAAGATGCTAGATAAGCTGCCAAGAATCTCAGGGGATGCCAAAGTTGCTCTGGACTTTGCACAATTCTGGTTTCTAACTGAGCTTTTACATTGACCTCAACATTTGATTACAGAAGGTTTTTCTTTTTCATACACTGATTTGAGCTCTGTGAGATTGGATATATGAAACTAAGGATGCTGGAGGGAGTTGAGACAGATCCTCCATCTTTCTTCCACTGAGCTAGACTGACAATATCCTTCCCTACTTCTCATTTTAAAATCTGATTAAAGTGAACTGTGGGTTGTGACAATGTGACATCCAATGAAAGGTCAGTCTTTTCTCTAAATTCTGCATAAACTGTGTCATGTCAGAGTAAAACTGGATATGATCAAGCATACTAATGTCATGTCTTTCTTGTATTTGTCTTATACAAAATAGAGCACAGTTGTTTTTCCATATAACTGAGCTCCTCTGTACAAATATTTTTGAAGAAGAAAACAGCCTCAAGGCAAACTATTTTTACTTGGGTCCAGTAGCATTTTCTCCCTCTAAAGAATACTGGGATTTGACTCCACATACCAAATATACTATTAAGAAGTAGGAAAGAAAAGGAGGAATTTGTGGAATCATAATTATCCCTCTGTAACAATAAAAGGGACAGTGAAACACACACAATTTGAAATTCACCTTAAACGCTTACCCAGTGATCTTGGAAGTATCTCTTAGAGCCACAGGAATTTAGAAATGCCCCAAAAAAATGGACCCATGCTGCCTCCCTGCAAAGAATCACTGCAAGTCAGGACAATAACTAAATGATTTTTTTTCAAACTCAGTTCATATCTAAGATGAGAATTACTGGGGAAGCACCTCCTGGTTATTGCTGATTCAGAAAGAAAAGCAAGGGTGACATGATGTAAAACTGCATGTTGAAATTAGAGTGTACACGGATTTGCTTTTAAGCTCAGTATACTTAGGAATTGTGTAGTTAGGGCAGACTAAATTCCTCTGGGAATTATTAAACAACATCACATCAGCCAACCTTTTCTTGATTGACTGGGTTTCTGAGGCTGCAGCAGAACAAACAACAGAATTTTCCTGTATTCTGATTTCCCCTTGCTCTTACAAATGGATATATGGGGGTGAGGACACGCATCCTAGTGAAACCTCTTGGTGCCTAATAATGGATGTTTCTATAAACAGGCAAGTCGTATCCTATTATTTTCCACATCCTCTATGCAGGAAGAGAGGAAAGATAGACTATCAGAAAAAAACCCTTTGTATTCATTATTTCTTGGCCTTAAGAAAATGTGCCTATTAATCCATCAAAAATGAATTTTATTCTGTAATATTAACGTTTAAGGCTGTTCTCTTCTGGCTTATTGATTCTCCATAGGCAGAAGGACTCTGAAATGGAAACAATTTTAGAAATGCAGTTTTCACTTTCCTTAATATTGTATGTTCCTGTTACGAAGGAAAATGGCTTTTCCTTCACACTTTTCTTTTCCTATACTATATATTAGTCACAGGAAAGTGGACTAAGTTAATCTCTTGTACAAGTCCAAGGACCTTAGGTCTCTGTGAAATTCAACAACTAGTTTGTTTCTTAAATAATTAAATGCCACCACAAATTTATTTATAAATACTGCAATAAAATCCTGGCCCAAAGTCAGGATTACAATCAGGATTTTCTTTTTTCTTTTTCATTGAGATCCCCCACACAGGGGAAGAACCGAGTCAGGACATGGGTTAAACATAAGCTTAATTTGGACTCTGTCCGTAAGAACTTGAACATTTATTCTAAAAAATGGAATTAAACCTGTGCTGAAAGCTTTACTTCATTTGTATAATTGAGGGATGTCTGAAAAAGGAAAAAGTGAATCTTCAAGTGCTTTGGAACCAAAATCTTCTATTTAATGAGCACGGGAGATGAATACTGGGGAGTTCTACAAAAATAAAGGTGTAGTCTTGGACATATTTCTGGAGAACTAAATTCCAGACTTCTGAAGTTGAGGCTGGAATTGGGATTGCAGCTAAAATCTTCTCACATCTCTACATCTGTTGCCTCTATATCTGAGGCTGATGCCTCTATACACGAAAGCTTCCACTGCCAGTGCTTCTAGTGTGTGATGTGGTTTGAAATCTGTTTTTCCCTGTTGTGGAACAGAAGGTTTAGGTCTCCAGCTTTGTCAGTTTGACACTTCTTGACAGCACAAACCTCCTTCTTTGGCACTGTGTTTCTTAGCTTTTTTGTCAAATATCTTCTACATTTTGAAGAAATAAATCACTTAATTCATTATGGCTGAAATGCAGTCCTCTACAGATTGCCAGCATGTGATCCGTGCAACCCTAGGGCACTATCTGCCAGGATCTAACACAGGGCCTTGAAAAAGGTCTTGGGAGACATTTTAGGGGTGAATGGATCTTGTTCTGGACCACTGCCTACAAGAGAACTTCAGTATAGTTGAAGAAAATAAACATGAATTAGTATCACAGATTTCGTCCAATAAACTGTTATTTATGTAACACCTACTGATAACCCATGGAAGGTCTCCAAACATGGCTTACCATAGAAGATTTTGTAAACATGAACACTTGATGGACAGCTGTCTTCTTTAGCCAATAAAAAGAACAAATATAACTTATTTCTAGACTCTGCTAAAATGAGAGCTAAATGGCATGAAAAGAAAAAAGAGAAAAAGGCCTATTTATAAACTCTTCTTCCACACTCAATAAAATCTGCAGGCTAAAAGTGTGAAAAGCCTTCTACCTGCAAAACACATGACAAACTAAAGATGTGTATGTTTACAGAAAATATCCCAAACTCTAAGTCTGCTCTCAGTGCCCAGATGATGATCACGGCTGATGGGTTCCATGGTGTCACTCTGTGGTTCATTATGTCAAGCATCCTTCTTGACTCAAGATTGCATACATCACATGCCACTGTTGTGATTAATTCTGTAATTTACAGGAGGAGAAAATGCCGTGTATACAAGGCAATAAAAGTTAGGTGGAAGGAAAACTAGTTCCAGCACTACTTCTGCAGCACTATGGGAAAATGTAATTCCTTGTATCCATCTGTGAATTGTAGTCAGCACTGAATATGTATCTCTGGACATTTACTCCAGGTTTTAATAGTGTGGGTTTGAAATAACACAGCTTCACACGGCTTCCCGATCTCTCCAACTCAGTCACCACCCAGGTCACGGTATAAATCAGCCTCTTAAAGCTTAGCCTTGTAGTCATGTAGTGATGCTGTGAGCAAGGCTATCCATGATCCATTCCTGTATGCTTGTTCTGAAGCTCACAAAACAGTTTAGGATGACTTCTCTTTCAAGGGTGACCCATATTTGCATGTCATTGTTTGTAGCATCTATGCTTGGCACTATTTTAGAAGGTGAATTGGCCACATGTAAGTTAGAGACATAGCTTTTAAAAGGCAGAGTGGCAGAAGAGATGACAAGTGAAAAAGGTGCAAATTTATATCAAAGTATGTAGGAACTCCAAATTAAAAAGTATTTTCTCTCATGACAAGAATAAAGCAGCGATCTTTGCAGTATTTGGACTGTGGAGCAATTTTTGACCCCCAAACAAGTTCACTGAGGTTTCTTTTTAAAGCAGTTTTTGTTATTGAGTGTTCTGCATTTAACTGAGATATGCTAAAGTTAAGATAGATGCTTTATTGGGACAGATCTCAAAGAGCCGATTTAGCCAATGTTAATGAATAGTAATGCCTGATGCTTAATCAGGAGAGTATTATAGAGGGAAAACCAACGCATCAGAGATGTGAATTTAACGTATGCCAAGTGATTAAGTGGTGATTAACCAGGGGTTGAAATTCTGAGCTCTGGACTTTTAATAAAGTGTCAAATAAAGATTAAAAGGAAGAAAGAGTAGTTGAAGAAGAAACTCAGTAAGCTTACATTTTATTACTGTCTTTTTATTGAGTGTAGGGGTTTTTTAAGTCCTATATGTTTGTAGTCTCACATAAAATTCTAATAGAGATGGACATTTAGGATGCAATATTAATAGGCACTTAATGGATTTGAAAGCCTGCCTGTTATCAGGTGGTTTTCTATGTTACCTAATTTTGCAATGCATTAAACGGAATCCTCACAATTCACAGTATCACCTCTAAATATAAATAGATATCTTTGTTACATTATTTGTCTTAGCTGTATTAAAACTCCATGCAAACATTTAGTAACTTCACGAACCACTGATCACGTTCTGTAGATTTTATTCAGCTTGGAAAACAATTACTTGGGAAAGTAGCATTGCTGAAGTTAATGTACAGAGGTATGAATGCTACTGTACCATGTATATGGGTCACTCAAAACTTGTGGTAGCCAAACTACTTTACTGGCTCCAGAGGACTTGTTAACATGCAGTGGAAGCTCTCAAAGTAGTTCTACTCCCCAGACCTAGGGATTCATGCCAGGTATTACCATCAAACTTTGCTGTTCAGCTACAGTCCATCTCATCAGATGCAAAGGATTTATTTTCCGGACGGTGCCACATGATAAGTTTTAACTTCTCTTTTGGACAGGTAGAAGTGGCAGGTACCTTAAGCAAATGTGTGGGTGTAAAAGAACCTTTTCAGGAAAAAGTAAACAATGAGAAGTAATAAATTACCTTCAAGTTTTTCCTCAGCCTTGGCACTCAGCAACCATGGGGACTTGCAAAACCACGTTTCAGCTATCCTTGAATTTGGCTTGTGCTTCATGCTGCTGTGCAAAGCCGGCAAACAACTGCTCAACACTCCACGTGCAGCCGCGTCATGGCACTTTCCAAATGTCTCACTGCAAAAGGAAAGGAGGAATACTGAGCATTTTCTTCAAAGTGTCGCTCCTTAACGTGGGAATTTCTGTGATAAGGTGATGGGTTTGCCATGAACTTGTCATGCCAAATGGACTCTGAAGGAAAAAAGTGCAACTGAGATTGTACAGTGAATGGGACAAGAAATTAAAAATTGTCTTAATGAAGTGATTGCTCATTTTTAGAGTTTCAGAGGAAAAACCAATCAATCAACCAACCAAAAAACCCAATAAAACAAAAAGTAGATAGAGAAAAAAAATGGTACCTTCATTACCTAGACTATAAATTATTGCTTTATCAATTGTTAGTTTCTTCAAACAGTCTACTGCTTATATCTTCACTGCAGCTGGGGACTGATTTTTAAAGAGTTTTAACTTGTCATGATGAAAATCAACTTCAATGAAAGTGAAGCTATCTCAACACCCTCAAATATCAGACTACTATAAAGTTATTATGACATAGCTGCTGTCATTTCCCAGGCAGCATTACCATGCACTTAACCCAGTGGTAGCTATATGAAGAAGCATTTTCTGGCAGAGAAAAAGGAAAATCAATCCAAGTAGAAAATCTTTATGCTGTGTGGTTTTCTACAAATGCAGAAAAGGCTGGACTGGAGAATTTTCCAGTGATATTTGTTAATTTTCATGAGTGTAAGGAATGAATGACTATAAATACTCTTGTCATGCAGTAAAATAGGTACTTTTAGAAGCTGTGACATGGTATATCAAGTTAGTCTACTCTATTCCTTGTTTCAGGTAGCTGAAAAAAGCATGGAGAATCTTATCTTTATTTCTTACACCAAATTTATCCCTTGGGGTGGCAGGGAGTTTCAGCCTCCCCTCAGTATGAAAAGTGGGGAGCTTACCCCTACAACTAATGAAAAGAAATGCTACGCTGGGGCTCTACCAGCTCTCGTTCAAGAATAAGGTTTTTGTAGCAAGAACGTTAAGCTAAAAACAATCTTTATCATGATCTCAAGGGTCTTCTTCCACTTTTGACTATTCACACCTCTCTTTATCTTTTTTTCTGTTATCATCAAGCAGATTCCAGCATCTGGTTACTGAAACTAGCAGGAGTTACTTTTTTTTAAGGGGTCTTTACATAAACTATTGACCACTCTGCCTCTAATCCAAGATCAAAAAGAGAACACTGACACTGTCTCAAAAAAATGATAATTGCTTACTGATAAATTCTCTAAAAATATGTGTCTTTTTCTCATCTGAATAGTTATATTCATTTTTCTATCCTTTGCAACTGCAGTCTTGCAAACTTTCTTTAAATGAATATTTTCTCAGCTCATCGTGTGTTCTACAGCTGGGAACATGTAACTCTGCAGTGGAGAAAGAAATGCTGAAATCAGAGGGAAAAAAAGTTTACTGAAGATAGCAAGAATACAAAAAGTGTTACCTTTGCCTACTTCCATGGCTGACTTTTGTTTCGTTTTTCCATTTAATTGCTCTCACAGGACTGTGATCACTCATAGTGTGACCACTGCCGTTAAAGTCTTGAGTGTTCTCTCTGATCTTAATTTTAGGCATTTTGGGGGATTGTATTCATGCTTTCCCATTTGAAATAGCTTTTTGGAAAACTGTGCTGAATTGTTTATTACATTTGTGTAAATCAATTAGCAGTGAAACCTGTGGCCACTAGCAGAGACATATCCTTTGTTTCACCATCCATTGCAACTGCCTGTCCTGCAGCACTGGGCACCGTTATCAAGTGATGTTTGTTTGGATAAGCAGATGCCGGAATGTAACAGTCATAGCCCATTCACAAATCCAACATAGGCAGCTTAACATAATAATAATGATGAAAAAAATCAAACATAAAATAATGGGAAAATATGTGTATTGTTTGCTCTGTTTGACATCATAAAAAAGGTGCCCACTTGGGATGTTTATGCCCTAGATTGTTATTTTCTGATAATGTACCTGGTTAAAGTAAAGTTTTCCCTCTGGATGCATATATAATGCTTAGATAAGAACAATTCACAAAATCC
This sequence comes from Apaloderma vittatum, assembly GCF_000703405.1. Lineage (NCBI taxonomy): Eukaryota > Metazoa > Chordata > Aves > Trogoniformes > Trogonidae > Apaloderma > Apaloderma vittatum. The sequence goes on along the minus strand of NW_009730051.1, from coordinate 9,427 downwards.
TATTATAGTGCTGCTGTACACAAACACATTTTCAGATGCTTCAGATAATATCAGGTACATATATACAAGAGGAAAAGGTATTTCTAGGAATATCGTTATTGGTGGCATATCTGTTTAAGTTTCCATGTACACTGGTGGCTCTTTCTTTGAAGCAAACACTAAAAACATCAAAAATACATTTGATTTTTTGAACTGACATTCCGTTTTAAACAAGCAAATAAGCAAACAAGCAAACACAAAGTCCTAGCATTCTTCCTCCCCCCTAGCTACTGTCTTTTTTTCTTTCTCCCTGAAAACAAAATCATCACCTTTAGATCTCCAAGGTACTCTATTGCTTTAGGATACTTTTAACCCCATCCAAAAGGAAGAATGCATGAAAGTTTTGAGCTGTCGGGAAATTTAACATGTAACTTTTTCTTGCCTTTTAATAGATACTTAAATAAGTAAAATGTCTAGATTTTACACTCTTGTAGACACTGTTTATGCAGTTGCATCACACTGAAGGACTCTTACGATACTTTGCCCAGCACTGAGTCCACCATGGACTGTGACACCATGCAAATAGTTTAATCTATCTTTATCATCAAGACATGGGGGTAGTCTTGAGGAAATTTCTGCATTTGCCTCTGGTTTACGTTTGGCAAGTCAATTCTCTCCTTCATTTTTGGTTTTCCCAGTTGTACTTAATTAATTTGAAACCAATTCTAAAGGGCACTGAGATATACAAACCTACAGGAGGATGCTAGAGGGGGAGTATAATCACCGCTGATCCCTGAATACCTATAGATAGCATTGGAACACATTCTTAGCAGAATTTATTCTGGGTGGTTAGAAGTTTGCAGGAAATTTTAAGATAGCTTTGTAATTGTTTGAAATCTCCTATGTTTAAAATAGGTTTAGAAATATCTGGGTGTGTATTTTATTAAAATATTCAGGCTATTCAAATATTCAAGCTAATTAAAAATAATCCACACTGGTCCTACTCCTTTCATCCAAGAACAGGCTGTACACGTTAAAGGAGGTAATACCACAGGCTATAGAACAGCCAGTATTACATGAACTCTAAAAATCAGCCTTTGTAATTATAACATGTTTTAGCTTTTGCTGTCTTCAGCTATACTTGGCAATATATTTATAAACGCTGAATATTTTATAGCACGCACAGAAGAACTCACTTTCAATAAGAAAATAATTAATGGGTTTTTAGTAGATTTAAACTAGAGCTTAAACTAGAAGTGATGTAAGTATTACATTTTGTGCTTTGTATAGAGTAGTTTGTAAGAGGCTGCAATTGGAAAGTTGTAAATGCAATGCAGTTGTAAAGCTAGCAGCCATTTGGTCAAGAATCAAGCAACTAACATGAATGTCTCCTCAAGAACAAGACTCCTTGTACTAGACATCCAGCTGGTATAGACATTATCATAATCTCACAAAAACAGATTTTATAAAATATGCTTTAGAAAGACTCCTGACTTTCAAAAATGTAAAGAGCAAAGAGGAATGTAGGGCTGTGTTAACTGAATATACCATAAACAGCTCTCATTCCACACTCTAAAAAACTTTGTACTGGAATCAAATCAAAACTTCCTGACAATTTCTTATTGAATGTGTTTTCTTTTAAAAGCGCTCTAAGCTTTTCAACTTGAAGAAACATATATTTATGGCTTGAAAAAGCTCTAGAGGAGAAGGTGATTACTTCTGTACTACTTGTGATTTCTCTTAATCTTATAGGTGCTTTTTGTTTTGATCTCCTGATAACCATGAAATAGTAAAATTCTTCTGAGATATCCATCTGTAAATATAAGATTTTAGTTTGTACATATAAGCCTAATCTGTAGCAGTAACTGAGGTATTTATCATAAAATAAAAATATGATTAATTTTACCACATTTTACTACCTATTAGAAAGGAATCTAGTCTAAACTAGCCTGATAGACTCCCTCTCCAGTGAGTACAGGAATACCAATTCTTTCATCCCTTATGATGTTTGCCATGCAAGATACATGTGGCATATAAAATGAAGCCGACTAAAGCACAATCTTCTGCAACTACCTGTCTGAAAAAGGGGACATCAGAACTGACCAATTTGAACGAGATGCAAAATTTACACAGCTGAAGACAAGTGAGATGAACCTTTCAGCAAGCCAATGTAAAAATGTTGATATCTTCATGGGGTTTTATCTGAGGGGAGATTGTGTCCAGCTAGCTTAAATACCTAAACTTACATAGATATTATCTCTCTCTGAGAGCTTACGAAGGCTTATTTCCTTCTATTAAGTAGAGAAATGAGAGACTGTTCAATGTGTTGCCTCGGGAGGCAAACAAATTTAGGAACATGTAAAGTTTAACTGCTTTGTCTTTACTTATAAAGCTTTCAGAAGCCATGTCTGGCTTCATGGACAAAAATGGACTGTAACTGTGTAGTTTGACTGGTTATTAAAAACTGGAAACCTTTGAAAAATAAGACCATATACTATTATATAGTCTATACAATATCAAATTAAGACTTCAATAAGACCATATATTTGTTCTTTAGAACTGGATGAACTAATTATCGTATAACTGTGCTAAAGACTGGGCTGATGAGAGCTTTTTATAGTCATTGCTGAGGTATAGCAGAAGTGTCTTGCAAAGTTGCACTGTTGAACAAAATTTAACATTCCTTCCCAGTACTGCATATTAATTTAGGCTCAGTATTTTTTAACACAATTCTTACATATTCTGACCAACTTACCAGAAGAGTTGAACCATTCTTCTTACTTGCAGTTTATGTTATAGAGTTTCTTACCAAAAAAAACCAAAAAAACCTGTACACACAGGTTACTTAAGTGTCAAGTGTTAGGGCTGGGCTGACCATTGAATGCAGATAGATGCTCTCTAACCTCTCTCTCTCCCCATATGGGAAGGGAAAGGGAATAAGGTAGAGTGGCTAAAACAGCTTTAATAAAACAATAATAGTACTAATAAGAAAATAATTAACATAATGAACTATATGCAAATATATACAGAACTGATGTTGAACGCAATTTCCCCTTAGTAGCAATCCCCACTGATGCTGCAGAGCAGGAGGCACTGAGGAAATCTCAGGCTCAGCTGTAGAGGTGAGATGGATACAGGAGCTGGGTTCAGGAACTCAGGATTGGGATTAAAGGCAGAAGATCAGAGTACTCCTTGGATGGCAGTCATGGAAGAGGAGAGATTAACTCCCGTGATCTCTTACTTTTAAACTGACTATAATGTTTATGGAATGCAATACCTTTCTTTATCACCTGTTCTGTCCCTTCCTCACGAGAGGTGCAACATTTTACTTTTTTATGACCCCTTTTATTTCCTGGCGCCCTAATATGTTACACGAGTTCCAATAGTGATCTTAGTTTTTTTCAGAAGTCTAAGCAAGAGTCTTTCTACATGCCAGTCCCAGGCAGTAACTGTAAACATCAGGCATTATCACTGCTAGTAACAGACATTGTCTTGCAAAAACCTGGTGTTAACTTCAGAAGGTGCAGCCTCTTAGAAGAGACTGAGCTGGAATGTAGAATCACTGAACAGAATTAATTCTGTTTAGATCAAACCAGGATGTTAATGAATACAGTAATTTTTTTTCCCTGGTCATTCAGTTTGGAAAGCCCCCCCTAAAGATCAACTCTTAAAAAGATTGTTCTGAGATGAGGAAGACTGTTCCCTTACTCTTTTATAAAAGGGAGGTTCACTACAATTTAGTTGATGCAGATTTCAGCTTATATTAAGGTTTATGAAACCAAACAGCCCAAATAAATGCAAAGAGTTAAAGCCTTGCTTTGAAAGGAACTCTAAGTCATTCTTACCAGATATATATACATACAAAAAACAATTAAAATTGTACTATGTACGCATTAAATTGATGGCACAGTTCTGAGTTACATTTCTAAGACCATGAAGGATTTAAGGAGTGGATGAGAAGAGCTAATGCTGAATCCAGACAAACCTGAAAGAGATTCACATTTTTCCTTTCCCAAAGTAAGAAAGAAGGTTATAAAATCCTCTGAAATAAAGAGGCAGGTCTTCTTGTGCTTAGCTTTATAGTATGGCCAACAGCTCTTCCAGTTCACTCCTGGGGATTTGCAGCAACCAGCAGCCTAAGAAGGACTCAGAAAAAAAAGACGGTACAATTTGACAAAAAACCGCAGTATTCAATAACTTAGCATTATTCCTGCCGTGTGATGACATCACTGAGTTGACATTGGAAGAGGTGGTGTGCAGCTGGGAAGTTTTTCCACAGAACTTAATTTAAATTCTCTTTGAACTATTTTACCAAAATATCAAAATGCTCTTGTCATGTAGCTGGCTGGGCGTTTCTACTCTTGAATGCCAGCTTTTTAGAATATATGTTACTGCAGAGGACACTGAGGCTAAAATTTGGTAAACAAAGATAAGTAATGGGATTTAATACAGATTTAAGGTTCTTGATATTCATTGATTTGCCTGTCTCAAGACAACTGCCTGACTGGCTTCTTTTGATTAACTGACTTAAAGGCTTTCTTTGATTTCATAGGATTTATTTAAGATTAGTCACATTTGCCCACTTATAAATTACTTAGGTTCTCTGTGATATACCAAGTAGGATTCACCAACCCTTTAATGAATTTTGCCCATCCATAAATTATTTTAATTACCTGTGATACGGTATTACTTGTCTGCTACTAATTTTGATAATAGAGTACTTGGTTCCCTCAAGAGTCAGCTGACTCTCCAAGGTGTAATAACTTTCAAAAACCCTTTATAGAAAAATATGCAGGGGACTAAAGTAATCACTGTTTGTGTACTGTTTTGCTTTTAATTAATTCCCTTTTTCTGAGAATAAAATGATCATAACAAAGAATGATCCATTTCTTCTTTTTTTTTTTTTTGCCTTTAATTAAGACGTGAAAAAGAACTCAGTTCAAGAGACTAAATGAATGGAATCAACCCTGATTCACCATCCAGAGAGCCAGATATTAAGATTTAGCTTCTACCTTTTAGAATTTCTTCAGATTATAAATAGCAAATAAAATTAAATGGCATTCAGTAACTTGAAATAACTCCTTCTACCCCATAGTATTATTAGCAATCAAAAGTACTTCATTGTTTTCTTTAATTTGATTATTAGTTCTTGCTAAACAGTAACTTTTTATACCAGGGATTTCTTCTCAGTGTAAGAAATGAGGAATTGCAAATCAGCATACGACACAATATCAAGCAAGTTGGAAAGAACTGTAATCAAGACCAGAACTGGCAGATAAGCAGATGGATATAATGTAATGTGAAAGAGGCAACACAACTTTTATAGGAGGTAGTTATCCCTTACAAAATTTATTAGAATGCTTTTAAAGAGTCAGCAAGCATACAGATAAAAGCACACCTGGATTTTCAAAAAGTTCCTTACCAAAGGCTTGCAAAGAAAGTAGGGTATTGCAGAAAGAAATAGGAAAGACCTTTCTTGGATTAATAACTGCTTAAAGAAGTGGATGTGAAGTGTGGAAATAAATGGTTAGTTTTCTTATTGGAAGGAGGTGATCAAGCTAGTCCCAAAGGGATCTTTTCTGTTGCACTGGAGACAAAATCCAACAAAATGTATTTGAGGTAGTCAGGGTAATAAAAATAAATCTAACATCCAAGAGCACAGATCTCATGATGCTGAACGATCAGGCAACAAAATGGCAGACAAAATTCAATGCCTATAAATGCGAAGTAATGGGGAGAAGAATCCTAGCTATATAAACACTGTGCTAGGCTTTAATCTATCAGGACAGTAATCTGGAAAGTACAGCAGAAAGTACCACCAGAACATCAGCATATTACTCGGCAGAGGTAAAAAATCCAAAAAAAAAGAAAACATTGTTATGCTATTATCAGTATAAAGTGCACCTATGTTCTGAGTCCTGTGCATGTTTCTGTCTTGCCTCCACTCCACACTAGGAAAGGATGTGGTAAGCAGAAAAGGGAACGAGAAGAACTAGAAATTATAATCATTGTGAATGGACTTGTTTTCCCACATTCTTGTAAGGTAATCAGGGTGCAGATGTTCCATGTACAAATGGGACATCCCAGTGGACTGAAGGTTAGGAAATGTGATGCCCATCTACAAGAAGGACTGAAATAAGAAGGAACTACATAACTGTCAGTGTGACCTTGGTGCTGGTGAACGTTATGGAGCAGATAATCTTGAGTGACATTACACAGAATGTTCAGGACAACCAGCTGATGAGGCCCAATCAGCATGAATTTATGAGGGATGAGTCCTGCTTGACTAATCTGATCTCCTATGACGAGGTGACCCACTTAGTGGATGAGAGAAAGGATGTGGATTTTGTCTATCTGGACTATAGTAAAGCCTTTGACACTGTTTCCCACAGCATTCTTCTGTACATACTGGCTGCTCCTGGCTCGAATGGGTGTACCCTTCACTGGATGAAAGTCTGGTTGGATGGCCAGGCCTAAAGAGTGGTGCTGGAGTGTGTGCAGAGGAGAGTGATGAAACTGGCAAAGGACCTGGAGAATAAATCTTATGAAGAACAATTGAAGGAGCTGGACCTGTTTAGTTTAAAGAAGAGGAGGCTAAGAGGAGACCTTATTGCTCTCTACAACTATGTGAAAGGACATTGTAGAGAGGTTGATGCTGATCTCTTCTCACAGGTGATTAGCAATAAAACAAGAGGAAATGGCTTCAAACCTCAACAAGGTAGGTTTAGACTGCACATTAGGAAAAAAAATTTCACAGAAAGAGTAGTCAGACATTGGAACAGGGTCTCCAGGGATGTAGTTGAGTCATCACCTCTGGATGTGTTTAAAGGTCATTTAGATGTGGTATTGGGCAATATGGTTTAGGAATGAGCTTTGTAATGAAGAGTTAGTGGTTGGCCTTGACACTCCTAAGGGTCTTTTTCCAACCTGAATGATTCTATGATTATATAATTCTAGGATTCTGTGTGGTGATTGGGATAAGTCCATCTGGTGGTCTATCAGAAGTGGTGTTCCCCAGAGCTCAGTGTTGGGGCCAGTTCTGTGTAATATAAAGATATCCATGATCTGGACAAGGGAAGTGAGTGTGCCCTTAGTAAGTTTGCAGATAATACTGAGTTGAGAGGGAGTGTTGATCTGCTCAAGGGAAGAAAGACTTTACAAAGGGACCTGGGCAGGCTGGGTCAATGGTCTGAGGCCAATTTTGTGAGGAGCTACAAGGCCAGATGTCAGGTCCTGCACTTGGGTCACACCAACTCCAGGCAATGCTACAGGCTTGGGGAACACTGTCTAGAAAGCTGCCTGGTGGAAAAGTACCTGGAGGTAGTGGTCAACAAGTCAGCTGAACATGAGCTGGCAGTGTGCCCAGGTGGCCAAGAAGGCCCACAGCATCCCAGCCTGTATCAAAAAACATGGCCAGCAGGAGTAGAGAAGTGATTACTTGTCACTCATGAGGCCAAACTTCAAATCCTGTGTTCAGTTTTGGGCCCGTCATGGCAACACAGACATTGAGATGCTGGAGCATGTCCAGAGAAGGCCAGCAAAGCTGATGAAGTTTTTAGAGCACAAGTCTTATGAGGAACAGCTGAGAGAACCGGGGCTGTTAGTTTGGAGAAAAGAAGGCTGAGGGAAGACCTCGTCGTTCCCTACAATTACATGAAAGGAGGCTGTAGCAAGGTGGGGGTCGATCTCTTCTCCCATGCAACAAGCAGTAAGACAGGAATAAATGGCCTCATGTTGCACGAGGGGAGGTTTAGATAACTCTTCACTAAAGAGTTATCAAGCATTGTTACAGGCTGGGCAGCGAAGTGGTTGAGTTACTTTCCCTGGAGGTATTTAAAAGATGTATAGACGTGGTCCTTAAGGACATTATTTAGTGGTGGAACTGGCATTGCTGCATTAACGATTGGACTCAATGATCTTAAAGGTCTTTTCCAACCTAAATTATTCTATGTTTCTATGAAAATCATGAGTGATGGGAAAAGTTGAAAATGGGCATAAATTCTCAGTGTTTCTAACAGTATTGGACCTAGAGGGCAAGGAATTATATGATCAGTGAAGAGTCTCAAATCCTTACTAAGCATCAAGTAGAAATAAGTTAACTTAGTTAAGAAATTACTAAAGACTATAGCAGTGTTTGCACACCTGTGCCTTTAACTCTTACAAAAAACACATGAACTTGTCCATATGATGGTGACACCTGAACAAATGTTCATAATACATTCATAAGAATACTATCTCTCTGTTGAAATACACACCTGATGACTGTCTGTCTTTATATATGCACATATTTATATGGTGGCCACCAAGGAAAGCTTCAATTCCTAACTTAAAGCAATCCTCTGAGGTGCTTAAAGCAGGGATTTCAGTGCATAGAGAACTCCAGATTCTGCTAGTGAGAGAAGAGGACTCTTCTTTTTCGTTCTTCTTCGGTTTGGAATGACATACAGGAGAAAGATGTGACGAGACAGATTGCAACCTCTCTCCTTGAAGCAAACCCGGAGCAGACAGATCAGAGCCAGCCACATCACTCCTGGTGTACAGCAGTTGAGCTGAGAGCAGTCCCTTGCCGCATGAAGTTTGATGAGAGTTTGTCACAGCAGGGTTTCTGGAGTAAGAGATTGCAGTTATATGACTTAAATTCTGAAAGTTTCTGACATTTAATATCAGTAATTAAGAGTTCAGATTGGTGGTTGAATCAATAACCCCTTGCAGTTATTGATCAGAACCTTCTACCCTGCCAATCATGGAGCACAGCTGACCTTATGAAAGCTAATCTCTGCTTCTAGTGCTGTCCCTGTACCACCTCCTTATGGCCTACATGCCTCAGAAGTGCTTAAAAAGATGTATGGATGCGGTCCTCAAGATCAGCTCTGACAGAGGGTAGCTTGCTGCCACAGTGTACTCGGATACAGAAAAATCTTCAAGGCCACAAAAACAGGACCACTGGTGCTTTCTCCCCATGGACTGACCTGCCTCTCTATCTGCCACCTCTGTGCTACCAACCTAGCGCAGTTGTCCCCTCTCCCAAGACTGAGACAGCACTGTCATTTCTCTCCCATGTGTAAAAACAAAGTGCTTGAAGCCAAGAAAACTTCACACACTGTAGGATGAAATCTCTCCACCAGCCCTCACTACCAATCACCACCAGGTAAGCATCACTTGGTTCTACAGAACAGCACCACACCACAACCTGTGGATGGAAGGCACTTACCTGGGTGTGCAAAAGACAGGTGGGGAAACAATCCACTGAAAAGTTTAGCTGGGCACCAGGGTAGAGTTCTGTCACCCATTTATCTCTAATGGTTTCCACAAGCATGGTTTTAGATTTTATTTCCCATCTGAAAAATGGAAGTGACAGTAAAGTTACTATCCGTCATTATATTAAAAAAAACACAACAAAACCTACTATTACTATTAGTGCATAATAATAATAATAATAATAATAATA